>NC_056731.1:1429907729-1429980229 GCF_019279795.1 Protopterus annectens | reverse complement strand
AACCTGGCCAGTGAGTACTGGTTGCTAAGGGGGGAGGCTCAGTGTGATACATGTAACTATATATTAGCAGGCAATCATATGCAACTGAGACAATGCAGCATGTGAGGCAGGTCCCAACAGTGTAAGAGTATGAATAGCTGGGTTCAAGACTAGGAGGTAGTTTACATCATGGGTGGGTGTGTCAGGCATACTGTAAGCGGATTTGAGCCCTGAGGCTCGGGTTTGCTCCTAGCTTAGCACAGCCAAGCTATAGGGTGTGTCTAAAACTGCCTAGCACTCGTTACAAACTGTAAGCGGATGTGCGCACTGTGCACCAGGTTTTACAGGAAGAAAAAAGAAGTTAAACTAGGAAATAGCAGCAGTGTGCAGATTTGAGCAGCTGTTTGCACAGCTTGCACATATGGGCTTAAACAGAGAGACAATCGGAAGGGAAAACAGCAGTAGGAAGGTAATCAAGGAGAACAACTAGCTTAGCTGGCAGGTGAAATGTAGCAGAATCAGCCAGTTACACAGGCAGCAGACCAGCCCAGCCCAGCACACCACTGTAAACTATGCAAACTCCTTTTCCCCTTGTTTTTTCCCAAAAACTCTGCACCACCGGTCTATATGAATGAGGAAATTTTACAAAACGAAAGCAAGAGAAAAAATGTTAGGGGCTGCTTTTGCTATCATAAACCAGCATGTGCAAGAGGCTGAGGGTGGTGAGGATGTGAATGCTGATGACCAACCCACAGTGAAGAGGAGGAGAAGAGTGTACAGACCCAGGGGAAACCTACCAGGGGCTATATGAGCTGGAGATAGTGGAGTGCTATAGGGTGGACAGGGACCTCCTACAGCATATCTTTGAGCTGTGCCAGCCACACCTCAGACACAGAACCAACAGAGGGGAACCCATCCCAGTGGAAACCAAGGTATGTGTAGGCTTAAGAATACTAGCCACAGGTAACTTCCAAAGGCCAACTGGGGATATCATGGAGATCTCACAGGCATTAGCATCCAAGGTACTCCACCAGTTCCTGGATGCCCATGTCAGCACATACCAGTGAGCACATATATTTCCTCAACACCCATGAGGCATTGGCCAGCAATATGCATCTCTTCCAACAAATAGAATACCCTGAAGTAGTGAGTGCTATAGACTGCATGCACATACACATAAAAGCACCACCCCATGGACAGGGCAGGGTCTACATAAACCGCAAGGGCTTCCCCTCCATCAACTGCCAGGTTGGGTGCAATGCCCAGGGCATTATAATGAATGTGTGTGCTGGAAGCCCTGGGAGCTATCATGATTCCCACATCTGGCAGTTTATGCAGCTGTACCAGAGATTTGCCAGTGGGGACATCCCATACGGGCATCTAGTGGGGGATGCTGGTTACTCACTGGAGCCTTGGCTGATGACAACCATCAGAAAAGCACACACACCTGAACAAGAGCTCCATAATGAGACACATGCACAAACAAGAATCATAATAGAGCATGTGTTTGGGATGCTCAAGTCAAGGTTCCGATGCATTGACACATCCGGTGGAGCCTTGCAGTACTCTCCAGCTACATGTACCCAAATTTTCATGGTATGTGCCATGTTACACAACATGATCCTGTGGAAGCAGCTGCAGCAGAAACAGCATGAGGCAGGGCCCCACAGTTCCCCACCATTGCCAAGGCCAGCACAGGCACAGAGTGACTCGGAGGAGGAACAACCTGAGCCTGCACCTGTAGGCAGAAGGAGGTGTGCACAGTATGCCCTGGTTTTGGCAAAGAGGCAAAGCATAGCACACACACTGACACAGTAGGAACCCTGGGAATGGAAACTCTCTCTGACTCGCACATACAGTAAAAGAGATGCCAAAAATGACACTACCTGTGCTTTACCATGTATAGGGAGTGTACTATGTGCATCTGACATAGTCAACCCTCCAGCACCATCCTCAGTATTGGCACAGCCGCAAGGTAAGTCACCCTTCCTATCAATCACTGAATGCAGTAGTATGGTCTGCTAGTTGTATCAATGGTACGGATGTGAACATGCAAGGAAGGGAACTGGGTGGCTGAATGGGATGGCAGCAGATAGTGGACAGCTATATGGGCAGCATGAAACCATAACAAATACTGGTGTCAACAAAGTAGGCAGTAACAGACAAGGTGAAAAAAAATACTGCAGGACATGTACTGGCCCAAATGTGTGTCCATAGGGCACACACATGCATGTCATGAAGGTTCACATACCCAACAACAGTCCCACCCCGCCAGCAGGACAGGTGTAGATGTGAACATGCAAGGAAGGGAACTGAGTGGCTTAATGGGATGGCAGCAGATAGTGAACAGCTATATGGGCAGCATGAAACCATAACAACTACTGGTGTCAACAAAGTAGGCAATAACAGACAAGGTGAAAAAAAATACTGAAGGACATGTACTGGCCCAAATGTGTGTCCATAAGGCACACACATGCATGTCATGAAGGTTCACATACCCAACAACAGTCCCACCCAGCCAGCAGGACAGGTGTAGATGAACACAAGGAAAGGCTGTGCTAAGGTCCTCAAGGTATGGCAATGGAGATCAACCCCCCTCCAGACCTACACAGAGTATAACAGGTCAGGAAGTGGGATGTCATTCATGAAGGGTAGGAAGTTTGAAATGGCAATGTAGGTCAATAAAACCTATAAGCTGAACTACACTGATATGTCTGTAGTCTGCAGGATAGGTCAGAATACAGATTTAAAAGAAAGCCAACAGACTACCAGAAATACCAGTGCGGTCAAAGCAAATATCCACAGTTGGCAGGTGTGCCCTCCCAAACCCTACGTAGAAATGTATTAACATCCATGTGTTGGAGTAATAACAGTGAGCACAGAGTACCTGTGCTTGCCAAAAGAAAGATGGATTGTGTCATGTGTACAATATTCAGGGCTTTGAGTCTCAGGTTGATGTGTGGAGGCCAACAGGGTACCTGAAATATCAGGTGGGTATAGCAGAAATGTCTACAATTGTCAGGTGTGCACCCCATTCCTATGTAGTATAGCAGTAGCATCTATGTGTGGGTATCACAGCCGCATAGCACAGAGTACCTGAGCTGCCCCAATTATAATGATGGAATGTTGCATGTGTACAATATGCAGTAATCTGAGTGTCAGGTTGTTGTGTGGAATCCAACAGAGTACCTGATATAGGTGGTTGTAGGACATGTCCACAGTTGTGATGTGTGCCCCCACCGACCCTATGTAGTAATGTATTACCAACCATGTGTGGGAGTAATAACAGTGAGCACCGAGTACCTGAGCGTGACAAATCAGCAAGATGGATAGGCCCATGTCTTCAACAGGAAGAGCTCTGTATGTTAGGTAGTTTTGAGTGGTATGCTGTGTGAAAGTGTTCAGCAAATGGCCATGGATGGTATGTCCTGGTGTCCAATGGTCAGTACTGCTGATGACCGGGCCAAGTCTACACAACTGCAGTACCAAGTAGACTGGTATCCCAGCAAGACATGTTGCAGGAGTAGGCCATATGATTTGTACAGATGTCATAACTGTCACCATCTGAAAGATGGACATGGCATGAGTGTTGGCCCAGACATACACACAGTACACAGGTGGAAGTACCGTAGAGAGAGACTGTTTAAATTCTCACAGTGAAATGGAGACACCCTCCATTTGTACATACAGGTTCACAGCACATCAGTCGATTGTGTAGTATGGGAAACTAAGATGTACTGTGGGCAAACACTGGCAGACCACAAAAGGCAGAGGTATGATGTATGTAGAAGCTGCTGGTGTCCACCCACTAGCCAACAGCAGGGGAAAGGGCCATGTATACCTGTGAGGCAGCTGCAAATAGCTAGTCTAGCACACATGCAGCCAGTCCGGCCCAACATCAGCCTCAGGTAACATGCAGACCACCTCCCTGCTGCTGTGAATCAGTACAATATGATCTCCACATTACTATGTGAATACTCACAGAATGCAGCATGCTGAAGAGGTGTCCTACGCAGGTGTGTCCATAGTTGTATGATGCACCCTACCAGCATCCACACTAATGGATTGATAAGGACAGAAACAATTGCCATCACCACCTTGCACACCTATCCTGTCAACCCAGGGGAATACATTACCTTGCAGCCTGGGTCTGTACAACTGACAGAATGCACTGGCCTGCTACTGATAGCCTGAATTAGTACCCAATGCCCCACTGTCCTCTGTCACAGGTCTGTGCCACACCCATACCACCACTGTATGTTACCCTATGGACTCCCACATAATGACAAAACACAGTCCACAGAACACAAATGCAAGAACATGTTGACATATCTCAGTAGTATGTCCATCATGTTCCAATGCATGAACTGTGAACCGATCTGTACATACTGATGGGATGGAATGGCAACTATAGGCATACCTATCAGATATCGTGTGCATAATGGTAGGAAGAGGACAGATTAATGGGGTGGGGGGTAGCATTGCCACCATGGAGTGTGTGAAGGGTGAAATCCTGATGTGTGCACATACTTATCATGGCTGCAAACACTGGGATTGGTGACAGCAAACCTGCTTGCAAACCAAATTGTGAAGGGTTAATGAACAGAATAATGAGCCCTGCCTCTGGATAACCTCATTGAGTATGAATACCTGGGAGGTATGACCACAGCACGATATGGCCATCCTGTCATGGTGATAATTGTACAGGCATTGGGACCCACAGCCACAACAACACCAAAGTGCTGGACCATATACACAGACCCATCAGCAAGTGTCTGCAGTTTCCATGCCAGGATGACATGAATGTGCAAGAATATGTAGGTTGCACACCACATTACTGGACAAAGCTGCATTCAACTTGTAATCCTCAGGAACCTACTGCCAGCAAAGATGTATACCTGTCAGTAGTTGATGACATAAAACAATATACAGTAAAACACCACATATCACTGATTATCCCTGCCAACACCAAAGCCATGTAGCAGAAGCACCACAGACACAACTAGCAACAATCTCACTAGCCTTTGTCCAAAAACAAATTATAGAAGGGTCATACTGGGCATGCTCACACACTTAGAGAAATGAAGCCCATGTCTGGAAACAACTGTGGACTATACACAGCAGTCAGTCACATATCTCTGTGCAAACACTCCACATTACACACTAGTCATGCTCTGCGCACCCAACGGATGAGAATATGCACATATATCCAAGGACAGCACACTAAGCCTTCCAGTCAGTACAGTTTTCATTGCCTTTCTTTGACAAGCCTGCTGATGTCATTCCCTGTGAAACACACCTTTGGTGAAATAGTGCCCCTGTAATCTCCGTGATGCATTCTGTAATTGTGTAATGCTCTAATGTGCTGTAGTAGATAGGTAGGTGTTATAATCCCATTCATGGCAACTTTGATTCTGTGCTTATGTGAAGGGCCCAATACTTTTGAGGACACTCAGTGCACCTGCCATTGCCCTTCTTTGACAAGCCTGCTGATGTCATTCCCTGTGAAATACACCTTTGGTGAAAGAGTATCCCAATAATCTCTGTGGCACGTTCTGTAACCATGTAATGCTCTAATGTGCTGCAGTACTTAGGTAGGTATTCTAATCCCATTCATGGCAACTGTGAGTGTTTGTGTGTATGTGTAGGGCCTAATGCTTTTGAGGACAGTCAGTACACCTGTCATTACCCTTCTTTGGCAAGCCTGCTGATGTCATTCCCTGTGAAATACACCTTTGGTGAAAGAGTGTCCCAATAATCTCTGTGGCATGTTTTGTAACTGTGTAATGCATTAATGTGCTGTAGTAGTTAGGTAGGTGTTCTAATCCCATTCATGGAAAGTGCGAGTCTGTATGTGTAGGGACCAATGCTTTTGAGGACAGTCAGTATACCTGCATTGCCTTTCTTTGACAAGCCTGCTGATGTCATTCCCTGTGAAATACACCTTTGGTGAAGGAGTATCCCAGTAATCTCTGTGGTGCATGCTGTAACTGTGTAATGCTGCAGTGTGATGTAGTAGATAGGTAGGTGTTCTAATCCCAGGCATGGCACCCGTGAGCCTTCTGGTGTTGTGCATTTGTCATATGTATCCTGTGTGAAGCACAAAGCAATGTGGAGTGGGTTTTGCACTTTTCCTATATGTTGGGCCTATTAAATGTCATACTGTCTGCCTTAAAAGCATAACAGATGTCAAACCTCACAGTGGCTGGGGTAAACAATCTATACTCCCACATGTGATATCATGGCATGGGGAACAATATAGGCAACACCTGCATTACCCAGAGAACACTCTCCATCCATGTCCTGGATACAGACACACTTGGCCAGGCAACAACCAATAAGTTGGTAGTCCCCTGCATATTGCCCACAGCTGGTAACCATGGTGTCATTGCAGTGAACTACAGAGGACAGGGCACCCTGTCCCATCCCTACAATAGGCAATGCATTGCATACAGGGCTCCATCTCTATGTGCCCCAATGGACACCTGCTACAACTGGCAAGCCAGCAAATGTTACCCACAAAGACCATGTCATGCCATATACAGATGCCCTGTATGGACAGATGCCACTGACACCAGTGAATACTGAGAGGGTAACAGGGGTAAGCTGCCTGACGGTATCAGGGTGTACATTACCATTCAAATCACCGTGGGTAAATGCAGGCCTACTGCTTCCTGACATACAGACTGCTCTTTTTGTCAATGTGATTGTGATGGTTTTAGTCATGCCTTTTTATATCACAGATACATCCCACTGTGTCTACTTCGGTATGTACCCATAGGGTTGTGTACAGACTATAGATGGAGGCTGCTGGACTGTACATCTGCATTACTGACAGTTGATTGCTTGTTATCCTGTGGCTCAGCCTGTGTCTACTGTTGTACTACTTGAAGGCCTTGGCCTGGACAGCAACATATACTGTATACCTTTATCTGTTGGACAGTTGCATTACTCTGTCTAAACATATTTCAATCTACACAGCTATATGACATGGCATACAGTACTGTAGTAGTACACAAATAAAGCTTCCCCATCTATGCAAACCTGTGTGTGGTGTTGTATCCCATGACCTGTCTGTTGGTATATGTTGCAGACAACAGGTGGCATTTGTATGTTTGGCTCATACAGTGTCCATGTGGTATGCTGGTGTGTGTAGCCATAGTGGCTGTACCGTATTGTGTGCACCCATATATATATATCTGCATACAGGTGTCTGTGTATATGAATTCTAGAAATGTTGAGTGGGTCCACATTGTACATCCTCTATGGTAGCCACACTGTACTGCATGATATGTTACCGATACCAGCCTGACAGCATACAGGTGGCATGGAGTACTGTTAACATCCTGTGCCCATGTTGTGTCAGGTCCTGGGTTTGGGATTTGTGTTCCTTTGTCAGTGTAGGGAGCAATGTTTTTGAGGCCATTCACAGGCACTACAACCTCCATTGCCCTACTTTGGCAAGTCTGCTGACATCATCAGCTGTGAAATACACCTATGGGGAAAGCTATCCCAGTAATCTCTGTGGTGCGTGCTATAATTGTGTAATGTTGTAGTGTGATAAACTAGTTGGGTAGGAGTCCTATCCCCAGACATTGTAAGTGTGAATGTGTGTGTTCCTTTGTCAGTGTGGGGAGCAATGTGTTTGAGGCCATTCACAGGCACTACAACCTCCATTGCCCTACCTTGGCAAGTCTGCTGACATCATCAGCTGTGAAATACACCTTTGGGGAAAATATCCCAGTATTCCCTGTGGCACATGCTATAACTGCGTAATGCTGTAGTGTGATAAACTAGTTAGGTAAGGGTTCTATTCCCGGACATTGTTTGTGTATGTTCCTTTGTCAGAGTGGGGAGCAATGTTTTTGAGGCCATTTACAGGCACTACAACCTCCATTGCCCTACTTTGGCAAGTCTGCTGACATCATCAAATGTGAAATACACCTTTGGAAAAAACATCCCAATAAACTCTGTGGCACGTGCTGTAACTGTGTAATGCTGTAGTGTGATAAACTAGTTAGGTAGGATTTCTAATCCCAGCCATGACAACTGTGTGTGTGTTTGTAATTTGTAACCTGTGTGGAAGTGGCTGTGACTGTGTAATACCTGGACCCATTGAGGAACTGTTTTTTTAATTTTCCTATATGGTGGCCATATTATATGTCACAATGTCCACCTTACAAGGATGACAGATGTCAATCAGCTGAGATGCTGGGGTGCCAATTCACACTCCTACATGTGATACAAGGCCTGGTGAACAAAGTAATCAACTAGTATTACACAGAGTACACTATGAACCTATGTCTCATACACAAACAGACTTGCCTAGACAACTGCTGCTATGTTGGTAGTACCCTGCATATTGTTCACAGATAGCAAGCATGGTGTGATTGCAGTGGGCTACAGAGGGCATGGCACCCTGTCCATCAGTACAATAGGCACATAACTGAAGACAGTGCACCTTCAATACGATCCCCAATGGATGCCTACAATGTCTGTGGTGCCATCAAATGTGCTCCACTAAGGACCATCCAGGTACGGTTCCACATGTTACTGTACATGCATGTGGGAGGTGTGCACATCTCAGACACCATCCATGTCATGGACTAAGGAACACATACACAACATTGCCCACATGCAATAGTTACCCAGGTGACTGGATGGTGAATACAATACCCAGCTGTGTGGGGAAACCAGACACTACACCCCTGAGCCATACTTCAGACGATTGTTATGTTGCCTGATGTCAAGGTATACCCATAACCTAGCCTTGTATATCCATCTGGCACAGTCGACCACTACACACCCATGAAGCAATGCACCCATGCATGTCAGTACTGGCACCCTGTGTCTGTGTGTGTGTTGTATGTTGCCTATGACCACATTCACACTCACTACAACCCCCATTGGCATACTGAAGCATGCTGTCTGATGTCAGACACCTCCATATACCCTTTGCCCATATAACCTCTGTATAACCCCTGTGGTGCATGTGATACCTGCACAGTACTGTGTTATGGCAATCTAACTAGTGATGAGTTGTATCTCTGGCCCTGCCAAGTGTGGCAATGTGTGTGTGTCCCTGTGAGAGTGTGGCTGTGTTGACACTGACACCTGTTCATGTGGACAGGCATGTGTACTAGACCTACCGTGTAGCTACCATATCACTGTTGCAGATGTCACTCACCATCACATATACGTTTGGAGGATTCCTCAGCATGTAACGTATGTGGCATATCCAATGACTGCTTAGACATGTGATAGCAGTACATAGTTAGTCAGGGGTTTGCTACCCTGGACTGGTAGGTGTGTGACACAAATATGCTTACATTTTACTCTCCCAACACTCCCTGACTTATCTTTGCCTCTGTCTGCCTCTCTCACTCCCTCTCTTGGTGGATGTTGAGATGTACACCTGCTTTGCTTAGGCAGCAGCATGTATATTGTTAGTGATGCTCATGATCAGCTGATGGCCTCTGCATGAATTGCAGCGCTCCTCTAGCTGATTGCATGTGGAACAGCTGTGGTAACATTCCCATAGTCAATTGCATAGAAGCACACTCCAATATCTAGGAACATCATGTTAGTGTTGGGCCTTTTCATTCACTGTGAGCAGGAACTAGATCTATTGTTTGGCAAACAGCATCACGGATGGATTGGGGACTTACCTCTGACAACATACACTCTGGAAACAGGCCAACACACATAGGAGGGGGATGTGCCTGTCTTGACTACAGACTGTAAGTGTTGCTATACTGCAGTTGGGGCAATGTTGGTTTAACAGAGTGAGTGTGGATATGGCTGTCCTACATGTTTTAATACTTGTCATGTCAGTGCTATGTTTCTGAGGAAATCCCATCTGTAGGGTCATCTGCAGACTGGGCAGTGTGAGGTGCCTTGTGTTACCCACATAGCTCCTATCTGTCAACTGCAGATGGTAGTGTGAGGATTACAGTCAGTAGATGGTGACAGCCAGGAGAGTTACTGACTTCATATCCCTCATAGGACATATGATGCAACAAACCATGTTACGACATTAAATGCATGAGGTTATCACAGCAACATGTCAATATTGGCCCTGTGTTTGTACCTCCAGCCACAACTCTGTCAACCTACATATGTCATGCAATAGGGGGTGCGTATGTTCTGTACACCATATTCATTGACAGTATATCTGATAACAATCCAGTGAGATATCACACTGCTACACATGTTATGTATAGTAGGGGTTATATTTGAGGACATAGCCTGGGCATTCTGTGGTTGTGTGTACAGTACTGAGGTATGGGTAAGTCTGGTAATTGTCAACAATGTGTGTATAGTGAATATGTACCTTGGCCTGTGTATAGACTGTAGTAGATGTTATTGTTTTTGATCCTGTTCTATCTGATGTTACATGCTGCTCCACTGTATGTCACCCTATCAGCTTACATGTTTGTAGGGGCAAACACACATGTCCTATTCCACAGACAGGCATCGGACCGCACTGTGTAGTGGCCCAGTATATGTAAGGTTGGTGTCTGAGTGGCAAATATGAGGATGGTGTTGATCAGATAGTCCATATACTGTAATATTTTGCTAGCTAACCATATGTGGCTGTGGCTGTGTTCACATTGTTTGTGGTTATGCACTTTCACACAGGTGTCTGTTACTCTGTGATGTGACATGACTGTTGAGCCTGCTATCTATGTGGTTACATGTGTATTCCCACATAGGAGATGTAGGCTAGTGTTGAGTCAGTCTGCCTGTATCCTGCACTGTGCTTTGTCACATGCCTAGCAGCTTACTGTACTTACCCAGTGAGATGTCATGTCCAGATACTTGCCAGATGTACTGCTGCCAGGCCACAACAACAGTCATGTATGTCAGACAAAGCAGTATGATGCTGTACAGATGTCTGTCACTAACTAGTGGGTAGTATGTGGCCATAGCACCTCTGTACCAGTAGTTATTATGTGCCAGGACAGACAGGGGTGTATGAATGCATAACCTATGGGGGCAAATGTATACCAGTATTTACATGATATACCCATCTGCATGGCTGTTAATATCCACATTGTCAGGCTTCGTCCACATGTCTTGCATGAAGGGGTTCTGTGTATACCCCTGGACTGAGCAGAGTGTGTCAGACTGTCCACATATATTGGCCATATCTCAGCTGTAGTCCACAGGGGCATAACTGTGCTAGCAGTGGTACTGTACTATGATATCCTTAGGATGTCTGTCAGTAGCCAATGGTGCACATGTTAATAGCAGAAGTGGCCTCCCACACATACCATTTCTGTGAAGACAATCCCTATTACAGTAGCAATAGTCTACAAATATACCTGCAATACATACGTGACATCCCCTTGCACTGAGAGGTTGGGGCTATTGGGGCTGAAGTAGGGCGCCACTCCATGTTCAGGACATAGGGTGAACATATATGTATATATATATATATATATATATATATATATATATATATATAATTATACACATATACTTATCCTGCTTAGTGTATGCCAACAGTTGTACACATATGCGCCTGTGTCCAGCCTCTGTCCTCCACCTACATACCAGGATTTGCACATATGACATGCTGTCAGGGGTGTTATATAGTGGGCTGTGTGTATGTCATGCTGTCATTCCTGCCACCACTCCACTACTGTTGTGACCCCCACACATACTGGGGGGTTGGGGCCATATATGTGTGGGCTTCACCTACACAATACATGTGTACCCTAATGCACTCCAGAGGCCAGTGTATGTAACAGTAGTATATGGCCAGGCATTATTGAGTCTATGGGGGTGCACCATAACTAACCTAGGCTGTTACAACATGTGTGGATATCAGGGGTAAGCTGCCTTAAAGTATCTGGATGTACATTACCATACAATCCACCTTTGGTAAATGCAGGCCTACTGCCTCCTGCCATACAGAATGTTCTGTTTGTCATTGTGATTGTGAGGCTGTCAGTTATGCCTTGTTATGTAACAGATACATCCCATTGTGTCAACTGGTGTCTTTACCCCATAGGGATTGTGTCCAGAGTGTAGATAGAGACTGCTGAACTATACATTTGCATTACGTACTGTTGATTGTTTGATATACTGTGGCCCAGTCTGTCTTTACTATTGTACTACTTGAAGGCCTCGGCCTGGACAGCAACATATGTCAACCTTTCCAGACTACTGTATTAGTATAACTGTTTCACAGTTGCCTTACTCTGTTCATATGGATGTTGGTTTCTAAACAGCTATATGACATGGCATATAGAACTGTCATAGCACACAAATAAAGCTTTCCCAATTATGCATACCTGTGTGTGGTGTTATACCCTTTGATATCTCTGTGGGTATATGTCGCAGGCAATGAATGTCATTTGTATGGGTGGCTCATACAGTCCCCATTTGGTAAGGTGGTAACTGTAGGAATAAGAGCTGCTCCATATTGTGTGCATGTACTACATATGTATCTTACTGTACATATCTCTGTGTGTGTATGTATAGTTACATATATATATATATATATATATATATATATATATATATATATATATATGTATAGATATGTATGTATAACTGTGCCTGCATATATGTGTATGTGTATATGTATCCTGGGGATGGCCATATTGTGTCTGGTCCCGGTTATGGGATCTGCAACACACTTGGTAGTGCATTGCAGGGGGGGGCGTGTTTGGCTGTGGGGGTGTATACCTATTCATACAAGACATATACTGTTTGGGGCCTCTCAAATTCTCAACCCCATTAACGTTGCATGTGGACATATATGTTTTTGTTATTTCCCCATTATCTATAGATGTATGTTGTATATACCTCTCTCTCTCTCTATATATATATATATATATATATATATATATATATATATATATATATATATATATATATATATATATATATATATATATATAAAACCTGCTGTATATATGTAGACATGTAGATGTAGACATACATATCTATAGCTGTAGGCATTTGCATGTATATATGTTCATATATAATTATATAAGTGTATCTTTTTACATATATATATATATATATATATATATATATACATATATCAATATGCTGTATCTGTTTAGACATTAATATATTTACTTACACACAGAGGAATGAAGGTCAGCAGGACTAAGACAAAATATATGTGTGTAAATGAGAGGGAGGGTAGAGGAATGGTGAGGATGCAGGGAGTAGAGTTGGTAAAGGTGGACTAGTTTAAGTACTTGGGATCAACAGTTCAGAGTAATGGTGAATGTGGAAGAGAGGTGAAGAAGAGAGTACAGGCAGGGTAGAATGGGTGGAGTAGAGTGTCAGGAGTGATTTGTGACAGACAGGTACCAGTAAGAGTGAAATGGAAGGTCTACAAGAGGGTAGTGAGACCAGCTATGTTATATGGGTTGGAGACAGTGGCATTGACAAAAAGGCAGGAGTCAGAGCTGGATGTGGCAGAGTTAAAGATGTTAAGATTTACACTCGGTGTGACTAGGATGGATAGGATTAGGAATCAGTATATTAGAGGGTCAGCTCATGTTGGACAGATTGGAGACAAAGCGAGAGAGATGAGATTGCATTGGTTTGGACATGTGCTGAGGAGGGATGATGGGTATATTGGGAAAAAGATGCTAAGGATGGAGCTGCCAGGTAAGAGGAAAAGAGGAAGGCTTAAGATAAGGTTTATGGATGTGGTGAGAGAGGACATGCAGGCGGTTGGTGTGACAGAGCAAGATGCAGAGGATAGGAAGAAATGGAAAGAGATGATCCGCTGTGGCAACCCCTAACGGGAAAAGCCAAAAGATGATGATGACTTACACACATACATCTACATGTTGGAATACATTCTCTGTACTGTTGACTGACTGGGCTGGTTAATATGTTTTGAATATGTTAGGGTAATGTTTATTTGACGTGGCTTAGTGGTAAAGCACTTTAACTATGGTGTGCAGGGTCCTGGGTTCGAGCCTAACAGAGGTTGTTTATTTTGTTGCTAGGCATAACAAGGGCCATTGGATACAGAGTGGTTAAGGCACTTTTAAGCAGTTGTAAGCAGGTTTGCGTGACAGTAAGCACTGCTAACTTCTGGTTACTGTTTCTCATACTCAGTTAGCTCTTGAATTACTTAACCTGTGTAGGCATTGCTTACCCCCACGCAAACATGCTAAAACCCGCTTACTGCTGCTTAAAAGTGCTTACTCCCACTTACCCCTGTGCTAATTTCTTTAAAAGAAAAGTAAAAGGGGTTGATAGGAAAGTGGTGAAAAAAGGGCCACAAAGAGGGAAAGACAGTAGGGAAAATAGCCAGGGATGTGCAGGAAGGGTGTAGGGAAGGTCCATTGCTGCACATTTCTTCTACAGCAACAGCTGTGCATTTGCACTGAATTTGGAGGTAGATTCGGACACTCAAACTCCTGGGAGTGGGTGAGGACAACAATAATTTGCTGTGATGCCAATTAGACCAGATTACATGTGACCAGTGGACATGTGTGTGAAATGGACAGCTATGCATGGGGCGAGTTTTTTTGTGGGAACAGGTTACTCTTTTTTTCAGGTGAGAGTGGGATGTTGGGGAGGGGTAATAGGTATATTTGGGGAGGTAGGTTGGGTAGGTTAACAGACAAGACAAACAAAACACATACAGGGGTGGTATATGACACATACGGGGGGGTAAACACCTTGGATGGGGAAGGGTGTTTGGATGTCACAAGCCCATGATTCCCCAATGGAAACAGTGAGAACTGAGGTCCCCACCCATGGGCAGTCACCACTGCACCTTCACGGCCCCAAAGGTGGGCGTGCTGGGGGCTGGGTAGGAGGGGCAGGCTCACCCTCTAATTGTGCCACTCGGCTCTTAAACTGGCATAGCTGTTATCAAAATGCCCTATTGATCTCCCTACACATCACGGCCTGGACCTGACGATGGGTGACAGGTTCCTCTCCACCCCCACTCCTTTGGGGACCATGCCCCTTCCCCTGTGGTAGTTCCACCTGAAGGTGGTGCAAGGCCAATGGAGGAGGAGGTCCCAGGCTGCACCCCAGATGTGCTGGTGCTGGGTGCCATGGCCAGCTGAGGTAGGACAGGTGGGTCCGCTGGGACTGGCCTCCCATATGAGCTGTGGTGTTACTGTTTAAGGACAGATATGGGTTAGTAATAGTCAACAGCATTCACGATTAGTTATAACAGCATGCATAGGTATACCCATTAACCCAAGGCACCAAATTTAAACCAGTTGCATAGCGAGCAGAACACATGCATATATGGAACAGCAGTGGCCAATAAAACAGCATGCAGGTTTTATTGATGGCAACAGGCCACCAATATGGGTGTATTTCAACATGGCACAGGCATAGAACCAAATGTGGATATTTATGGATCAATAGGACATATGTCCCAACATAAGTTTGGAGAGTAAACATACCCATTAAGTTGTATAATTGGGTTAATGTTGCACATATGATGGGGGCACGCGAGAGAGTTCAATTAACAACTGATATATCCCTGTGGTTTTCTAAACTTTCTTACTTACTGCAGTAATCTGTCCTTTGCATGTATTATTACACTACCCATTGGCCTTACTTTGTATAATGGTATGTTTATAGATTAGTATATATGTGGACTGTGTCTAATGTATAGTCTACACCTTTACCTGTTATAGCTGTTGAGAAGACCTTTGTTAACACTACCTGACAATTTCTACACATACTCCCAGATTCCATGTTGATATTATACACATAACCCTCAATCCGATATTGCACACACTTTGGTTGAAGCTTGACATAGTGCAGGTGTTACTGTGACATATTATGCAAATTGCTCTCATACACCTTGGGTGTGCTACTACAATGACAGAATTGTTTTCATATACATTCTCCGACTATGTACAGGTTTGACTATCGGTTATATGTCATCACAGGCTGCCTACATTTCTTGGATCATCACACTGATTTCTCAGGGGAAAAGGATACCAGGCAGCAGAATTGGGCCATTTATCTGCACATGCTGGGCAGATTGTAACAGTTGAGGGGTATGAATATGCATACAGCTTACTATCTGAACATTCTGATGCAGTCTGTACAGTTGATGGTTATGATTATGCTTACAGCTTACTATCTGAACATTCTAGCAAACTCTGTACAGTTGTTGGGTCTAATTATGCATACAGCTTTCCATCTGGACATTCTCACAAATTCTGTACAGCTGTGGGGTATGATTATGCATACAACTTACTACCACTCCCGGGATTCAAACCCCTGCTGTGTGTGTTAAAAATATTACAGTCAATATCACAGTGCACAAAGCTTTCCATTGCTGTCTCTCTAAGTCTCCCTCAGTTGTACAATATGACTAACCTCTTGTTATACAGAACTTCCTACACATTTTATCTGTGTGCCACAGTGTGGGTAACACTGCTTAATACAACAGTACTATTTATGGCATGCAACACTACAACATATTAAATCAGAGTATACACATGCACTCCAGGTGTTATACCTTTATTAACAGGATATGACAGTTCATGCAGGATTATTGCTAACCTGCCTTGCGATGCAGCCTTTGTAGCCTAGTGGCATGGGCTTGCTGGTTCACAGCCCACTCATCTGCAGCTGTCAGAGAAATACAGTGACATTTAGCCATACCTATCCATAGTATACACAAGCTAAGCAATTATTATATACTTAGTAGAATGGGTACTTACTCAGTACTGGGGCATCAGCCATCTGCTTGGACTCCTGGATCCACTGTTCCAGTAACTCCTCCCTACATTGCTTCAGGTCAGCATGGTGATTCCTGACCTGCTCACCAGTCCAGGCGATACCTGTGGCACTAGTGAGGTCATGGGCAAGACTTTCCCAGGCCTCCACTTTATACTGGGAGCCCTGGTATTTGCCCTGCAGGAGTCTCCATTCATGGTGTTTGACCAGGAACCACACCATGTATTTAGACTCATTAATGCCTTAGCTCTGCACTCTAAATTGAGTGCCTTCTCCAACTCTGGCCATTCTGACTACAGTAGAAAGCTGCGACCAGTTATGGGATGTATTCCTGCCTGTGGGGTTTAAGTATGCCTGATTTTTCACACTTTTCCATGATTGGACGGTTTTGAAAAGGCCAAGCTGTGGACACACCTACTTACCTAAGGTTGGCATTACTTAAAGGGGCATACCACTGGACAGATTGAGTTAGCCGGCCTATACATTGCTTACTCCATGTAAGCTGACCCTTGCAATGCTTAGCATTGCTTAATATCTAATTGGCATTATGGTTTTCTTTTGACATTGATTTATTATTTGTTATATGGTATATCTGTGTTTGGTATCTGTGATTCATGTGTACTTACACTGTATGGGGTTCTGGGCAATTTAACACTTTATTACAATAACACCTCACATCTGGCCTTACTGCAGTACTTCAATTCACATATTTATGTTATGTAACAGGTTTTACAACATCACACTGTACATAGTTTTATTTCACATGTTCAGTTTGATTTTCCTATGGTGAGGATTTGTTTGTTGAAACCTCACTCTTGTTTATTGCTATGATGGCTTAGTGGTTAACTACTGTAACAGTAGTGTACAGGGTCCTGGGTTCAAGACTTACAGAGGCTGTTTATTTTGTTGCTGGACAGAACACGGGCCTTTAGGTACAGAGTGATTAAGGCACTTTATTGCAGTTCTAAGCGGGTGTGCTCGGGTTTGCGCGATGGTAAGCACTGCTGACTTCTGGTTACAGTTTCTTACATGTAGTTAGCTTCTACTTTGCTTGGTCTGTGTAGACAATGCTTACCCCCATGCAAACGCACTTAAACACACTTACTAGTGCTTATATATGCTTACTACAGCTTATCTGTGCTTACTCTTCCTTACTACTGCCTTATTCATTATGACACTGACTCTTCACATGTGCATTTCCAGCAGTAATCCAGTTCATAAATATATGTTATTTAGTGGGATTTGCAATAAAAATGTTGGTTATACCCTGCTTTGCCATATAAAACAGACTGTGCTGCAGTGGGACTCGAACCGGGAATGCCTGCTCATTAGGCGAATGCTTTGCCCACTACTCAATTGCTGTGCTGCTTCATTTGCATATATCTTCCTTGCTATCTTCTTCATCCTTTTAAGCTGCTTTAATCATAGCTAAGCAATGGGTACACCCATGCACGTGTGGTTAACTGTACTCTGATTTTAAAAAAGAAATAAAGGGGCTTCTTCTTTTGATTTTTATGTCCTGTTGCTGTTGTACACATGGGGCCTATTGTTGGGGATATGCAGACACCTATGAGCAGTCTCACTCATTTATTTCCACTTTGTGCTGTTTTACATTGCAGGGGCATGTTTATTCTGAGACCTCTGCTCTCAGACATGCCCCCTGCATTTGTAAATGCTCTGTGTAAGCCTAGGAGGTCAGGCAGCGTGCTTTCATTAATATGCATGGTGTACTGCCATCGTCCTCCTAAATGGTGCTTCCATGCAGGACTAAGCTAGTCCTGTATGGAAGATTACTGAATCTGGGGGCCTATGTAGGAGCTTAAGGCATTTAACCAAGGTATTCACTAGCTTTTTATTCCTTGCCATTCCACAAACCATGAGGCAGTAAAAAACAGAAAGGCTGTGAATATTACATGGTAAAGGATTTTTCACAAGGCAGAAAACCAGAAGGGTAGCATGAGTTATCTTTTTAAAAGGCACCAGATATATGGAATTGGATGACTTAGCATGGCAAATCCTTTGCTGTGAAGACTGGTAAGCAACTGTGCAGTGTTTCTGCAAAATGAAAATGGAGTTGAATTATTATTATTATTACATTTGGGAATTTGAGATGTGTATGACAAAATGTGGCTATAATTGCTAGGTACATGGGCTATCTAAAATGAAAATGTCTGATTCCTGCCTTTTGGGTATTCTTACTTGGAAGATTCCTGTCTTTGTCTTTTGGTCATTCTTGCTTTGCAGGCCTAATGTAATTTTTGTAAGGCAAGTTGGAAAATGTTACTGTTCCTAATGTTTGTGTGAAATAAAGATGAAATACATTTTTGGTGTCCATTATTTTTATTGCAATCAGATATCCGAAGTATACACAGTCAACAAAATGTATATAACTGCTGGGCAGGGATGTTTTTTCCTATAGGTGAAAGTACCTTACTCTCTTATTTGGTCTTTTTTAAACAGTCTTTAGTCTGTCTTTGGAAAACTAGTGTGCTTTTGTGTGATATTAAGTTGGAATTACTGTGAGCATTATTTTTATTACAATTAGGTATCTGAGATGTACTCCATTACCAGTTGACTATAACTGTTGACTTAGGGTGGGAAATCTTTCATTGAATGAAAGTAACAACCCTTTTCCATATGTATTCTTAAACAGTTTTTACATAATATGCTTTCTACAAGTGTGCTTTTATGTAAAGTTAATCTGAATAACTTCCTATGGCTACTTTTTTTGTGTATGAAGCAAAATTGAAACACATTACTGTAGCCTTTATTTATTATAATCAGGTGTCTGAGATGTACTTGTCTATAACTGTTATATGAGAGATGGGGACTGACTGTGATTAAAAACAATTTTCCTTCTTGCCATTTGTTCATTTTAAACAGTCACTATTTTTGTCATTGCAGCATTAGTGTGATATTATGTGAAATAAAATTGGAGTACTTTACAGTGTATATTGTGTTTCAGTGAAGCAAACTTGAAATATATTATTGTGGCCATTATTCTTATCAGAGTCAGACATCATTTTTATACCGTGTTAACAAAGTGGTGATAACTGCTAGGTGGGCATGAGGGATTATTTCATAGGTTTATAGGTTCATAGGTAAGTACTAGACAAGCTGCCATTGCTGACCATTTTAAGCCTATTTCAGCTAATTTCTGTTTTTGTGCTCGAAATAGGCTATCCTATTATAGATTGGTCTTACCTAGCCCATGGTCAATATTTATATATCACCCCTAATGAGAATAACTGAGATGATACCATAGATAATTTGAGGGGACCCATACATTGGATAAAGCATTTAGGAATTGCTTCTGTCCATTAGTACAGAAGCAGTCCTGGGGTTACTTTTCTGTTTCCCATCCATACATCTAAGTTGCACTTGAAAATGTACAAGGATGAACTTTGTATCTTATCCTCTTGTCATCTACTCATTTTAAACAAAGTTTGATGTGGCTTTGCAGAGCTAGTGTGAGTCTGTGCAAAATAGTTGGTATACATTGCTGTGGTCACTGCATATTTGTGTGCAAGAAACTTGAAAACATTACTGTGGCTATTATTTTAACACAATCAGCCAGTTGAGATTTACACTGCCAAACAAAGTGGCTATTACTGCTAGATTCATAGTGAATGTGAGGTTTTATGAGGATGTTTTACCCCCCCTGTTCATCAGCTTTGCACTATCAAATTTTAATGGCTGTCTGTTTTGGAGTCCTGATGGCACATTTGCAGTTTGCAGATGAAGCTGTCCTGTCAGCTTCAGGTTACTATGAGCTCTAACGTGTACTGGTACAGTATGCTGCTGTGTGTGAAACTGTTGGGATAAAAATCATCATCTACAAATCAAAGATCATGGTTCCCTTCCTGATAAACTGTAGATTCTCACTCTCTCTCCAGGCAAGAGGAAAACAGTTATCTTGGTGCTTTTCATGAGTGAAAGTACAGAGGATCAACAAACTGACCAGAAAACTTCTATAGTAGTGGCAAGGAAGAAGAGACGAGTTTCAGGATGATACTTTATTTTCTAGTCAGTCAATTTCCCCTCCATTATTTATGGTTATAAGGAATGAATAATTACCAAATGCATGAGTATAAGCAACAGAGATGAGTTTCCTTCTCAATGTTGCTTAGCTCTGTGATCAAGTCCGGTGCACAGCAACCTTGAAGGTTCTTGGAGTAGTGGCAGCACCTATGTGGGTTAGGACCAGACAGCTGAAGTGGCTGAGCTGGGTTCCTAGTAAGGTTTCATCATGCTCAAGGTACACATGTATTCAAGAAGGCCTTTGAGTTGATCAAAGAAAGGAGAACTGTGAAATTATTTTTTTTTTCAAAAAGAAGATGCTGGTACATAAAATAGCCTTTCTGAGAAGGATGGGCACTAAAATAACAATGAAGAAATTCACTGGTAAATTGGAGGTACATTGGAAGATTATTGAAAAGCCTGTGGAAATTAATTCTTGGTTATGTAGAATCTATAGTTAATTCAATAAGTAGAGGAATGGACAGAATAACTGAAACTTATTGTCAGTACATAAAAATATTTTTCGTGTAGTCAGTCTAAGCCTCTTATGACAAGTACAACAAATAGGCAAAGTGACTCAGATGCAATATATAATTCACATATAATTCCATGTGTAGTCTCTTATGGAGCAGACATAAAAAAAAAAAAAAAATGGGACAAAAATCTTATATCGGAGCTCATTTACTGGGTCACAGCATAGCTCTCAACCATCCATCTCCAAAATGTGGAACATGATCTCTAATAATATAGAAAAAGTGGAAAAATGTGGAAAAGTTGTTAACAATTTACTATTAATTTCAACTCACAGCATGGTTGCAATGTGTTACTTTAATCGTACACTACATTCTATTGATGAATTAATATGAATGAGTATTATCTTCCATGGATATTAGATAAAACATCTTAAATATGTGACAGTCTCTTTCATTGTGGAACATCTTGGAACATGGACTTGCTAAGGTTCAAAATGAGGAACATTCCTTGTAATGTGGTACATATGAGAGGCATGGTTCATAAAGCTATGCCATACAAGTACAAGTGTACCAAAAATTACCCCACCATGACATGTCTAAAAGGACAGGATCCTACGATAAGTATGTCAGTAGCAATGGAAAGTGATATACACAATATAAACAGTAAGAATATCTTAAAGACATGTTTAATGGTATGGCAGGCTCTCTGATCATTAGATCATTTGCCAATCTTCTTGTCACATTGCCATTTCTAAAACAGATCTGGGATCTGTAATATGTTATGTGGCCCATGTGAGAGGCATAGAATTCTGTAGAGGTTCCCCCTAAAACAGGTATCTTTCAAACTGGAAACCTTGATGTATAATACAGGACATTTTAATGGAGCTGCACACCTGTATCATTGTGCAGGTGCTTTAGCAGCTGTATTTTTTCAGTGAATTTCTAATGCTACATAGGTGAGAGGAGAAATGAGAGTGAAATACTATATCTCTTGCCATGTTTTCTATTCTTGGGGTAGTGTGTATGTTTATTTTTTCCTGACTAAAACGAACAGGGAGATGAAATGTTGGGGGGCACATGCAGATCATATGCTGTCAAGGATATATGCATGGAAGCACAGGTAAATGAACAGCAGTGATGTCATTGTACATCTACACATTGTTGGTAATTAATACTGGAGTCCATGATGGTGTCAGATGGCAGTCTAGGGAAAACTGTATCAATGTTTAAGTTATTAAATGTCATCCTAGACAGTAAAATAAATCTAACCATCACGTCATCGTGCAATAGCTAAAACCAGCCAAATATTTGGCATGTTGTATAAAATAAGCAAAACCATACCTAACAACTCTGGCACAGCTTCAAACAGCACAGATGTTGTTACTCTCAAAGCTTCTCTATAGAGCTCCAATCTCAAAAAAAGAAAAACTCAGCTGCAGATACTTAAAAATCACTATAAAAAATATGCCAGAAAACCTCCCAAATTCAACACTACACTATACTAAAGAAAATACAATGGCTAGAACTTGCCCATACACTTAGTTGTCTACAGCTTAAATCTGCTCACATCATACTATACTCACCAGATAAAGATCCTGCATTCCGTAATGTAGTCAGCATATTCTTGCCCCTCAAAAACCTTTACTCATAAGTTTATGACCTCAGCTTTACCTTAAAATCTAATAACCACTATAGGGATACCTTATACACAGTACAAGAAGCAAAACTGAACTCCCTCTCTCTGGAACTCAGATCTGAAATCAGTCCTAAGCTTTACTCATAAAAATGTAAGCTTTCCTTAGCAATTAATTGAACAAATTCTGCCAAATCACTAATGATGGCTGAATTAATCTTTTACTACTTCACCTCATTATAATAGGCTTTCATTCTGTATGTTTGCACTACATTAATTCATCTCAAATAATATTATATTTCTGAAAAGTTACTACAGTAATATTAATTTTTTCTTTAAGCTTATTTTAATCCATATATTTTTTCTACCCTTTCATATTTCAGCCCAGTCCTGACATATATAACCTGTCTCCTACAACACTACATTTTCTGTTCATAAAATATTACTTTTAAAATTATGACATTTACTTGATGTTTTTATTTTACCATTACTACTGTTAGATATTATGTAATCAAACAATAAGAAAATATGTTTTACCATTACTACTGTTAGATATTATGTAATCAACCAATATGAAAATATGTGGTAATTCCTACTTCTGTAGTTTTTATCCTCAAGTCTCTATTGAAAAGAGGTTATTAGCCTAGTCAGACTATCCTGATTAATAAATGCAAACAAGCAAATAAATAAATAAATAAGTTGAATTCCATTGTCCACTCTTATCTGCCATCTGAGTAGTTTTCTTTTGTTATTTTCAATGGTTTTAGTTGTGCTATATGTTGATGAGCAACCATGGTGAAGAGTCCGGTGTTACTGATTTTATATTGCTTGAATCATTAAAGATTTCATCTTTGTTGTTATGCTGTAAACATTTTTTTATAGTGGTTCAGTTAGCACTTTCATCTTTCCTGAGCTTGATTTTAAATTTTTACATCTGCCTGTTGCTGTCTTACTATTTGTAATCTGGAGATATTTTGCCTTGTTTGCTTTTGTCTTTAGTACCCGAGACCCAAGGAATTTTTTTCCAGGACTTGTCCTTAATGTACCTGTAGTTTGTAAGGTACAAAATTTCACTGCTCTTTCCAGTACCCAAGGCCCAATGAATGTTTGCCATGTTTGGAGTTCATTCTTTAGTGAACAGCTGTATGTTGTCACTTGATCCTGCACGGTCTGTCATTTTTCTAAGAGCATGAGACCTTTTTAAATTATGTCATCCTGGCTTCCTGGTGTTCCTGGACAGTGTATGTATCAGAAAATAGAGATCTCTGTTCCTGGAGTTTCAATATCTGAATGCTTTGTTATGGAGCTGTCTTGCTTGACTCTTCTGTTTGAGTGTTACAGTGTTGATTTTCACTTGTATTTTAGTTATGATCACTTATATGTTAATTGAACGATTTTTAGATAGCCAATATTTGTCCATAACATATGTAGTTAATCCTGCTGTTCTCTTTAATTTAAAGTTTATCGTTTATTGTTAATATTTGTAAATGTTGTACATGTATATTTCTGTTTTTATTTGTACTTATTCTCACAGAGTTGAATGTGTGAGAGCTAATATTTATTTATTTTGCTCATTTAATTTGGTTTATCCATGCTAGCAATCCTCAGTGTTTATAAACATATTTATGAAATAAGTACTAGCACAATCCTGACACTGAACAAAAACTAAAAGCTTCCTTCCAGTCAGGATGGCAGGGTACCAGCATAGTACCATTTCCTCCCTGTCTTGGCTTTGGAGACTAAGGATAAACAACAGAACATAGACAATGGTAGACAACTTGAATATCTATGCACAAAAGAGAGAGTATGCATAAGAGAGGTGCAACAAATACAAGACTGTAGTCTCACAACTACACAGATATGCTTTACTAATACAATCATGGATATAGTTTTTAATGACTTCAGCAGTGAACCTGTGCATTGTGTGAACAAACATGCAAAATTAAGCATTGCACCTAAATAAGACAACAGAGCATAAAATACTCATACATGCTAATAAATATAAAAGTACACAATGACATATGCTTAACATCTTCCAGTGTGATTCACATCCAGTACAAAGGGAATGCCTTCGAATGCATGCATATGGCATGGGATGTGATTATACTGTTTTAATAACTTTACTATTATCTAGCATTACATAGCCAGGTGTTACATCTGTAATTTTATTTGCTGCCTGTACCACACAAAAGGACCCCAGCAAAAGCAAACCCAGTTATCCAATGAATTTCCCTCTCAGTCAAGAGAGCATCATTGCATGTCTTTCTCTCAAAGAGGCTCAGTGACTTCAGTTTCATTTGGAACAAACTCAACTGCTCTATATTATCATTCATAAGCTACTTTTCCTACAGCACTTCTCAATACTCAAGCATGAAATCAGTTAATCTATCACTCACTAAAACATTTGTTCACAAAATAATGTGACTTTTCTCATTAGACCATTTCATGAACAGTTCTCACTCCATGAAAAGCTTACATCTAGTACCTAGAACTGATTGACACACTCAGATCATTGTGTAAGCACACCGACAAGAAGTATGAGCAAATCCAAAATTACCTCTTGCAGAGGTACAAATGCACATCTTACAGAGCAGCAGTACAACTGAATGGCATAATTAAAAATGGCACTGTCCTCAGAACAACATTACTAACTAGAGCAGTGATACAGGCCTAATGAAAAGTTTAAACATAATAATATAAAGTTTCTTCTTTATCTTCCCAGATATCCAAAAATCTCCAGCAATTACCTCTTTACAGCATTGTTCTTCTTGTTCTATTTTCTCTGTAACTGTTGAACTGTAACCAGGAGGACACACAGGAACAAACCGTAATGTAAAATACACATGAATCCAGGCACTGGAATGTGGAATCAACTAATTTAATGAAAATAATGATATATACTAAGATTAAAAGAAATTAAACTAAAAGGATGACCGCTTTTATTCTAAACAATGTTAAAGCTTCATCAGACACCATAAACAAGTTAGGAATACTTTTAAACACTTGATCAAAATCACATGATGAACCTTAACCAATCATTACTTTTCAAAAGCACAACACCTCCCAAGAACAAAGGAAAAGAAGTTAATTCTTTAAAACAATTGTTTTATTTTTGAACTGTCACCAAGATCTAATATCTAAAAAAATATAATAAATAAACACCATTATAAAGCCATAAAAATGAAAAGAAACACAAAATAATCTTCTGTGCTTTTAACTTTAACAATAGTGCTATGCTAATTTGCTCATTGATACCTGGCCAGCAGTAGCATTTCGGTAAAGCTGTCAAAAAATTCTCTTACTTCTAACATAACTTCTTTTCCTTTGTTCTTGGGGGGGGGTTGAAATGCAATGATTGGTTTAGGTTCATCACATGACTTTGATCAAGTGTTTAAAAGGGTTCTTAACTTGTTTTAATTTGTCCGATGAAATTTTAACATTGCTTAGAACAAAAGCACTCATCTTTTTAATCTAAGTTGTTTTTAATCTTAGTATTTCTCATTATTTTCATTAAACGAGGTGGTTCCACATTCCGATGCCTGCATTCCTGTGTGTTTTACATCAGTTGAATTGTGTTACCTTAATTACATACATCTTAGTGCAGTATAACTTATGTATTTTGTTAATTATTTTGTTGATTGTCAGTGTTTTTGAATTGTTTTCTTAATAAACCATTAAACCCTGTGACTTACAGTGTCTGTAATATCACTGTGGTATTTTGTTATTATTATACAAATTATAACTATTTTGTCTTGTTTTATGCTAGAGTAGTAGTGAAAAGTGTGACGATCCCAATCCATTTAGCAAGTAAATAAATATATGTATAAATACATATCTCTTAATTAGTTGATGGAAATGTGTTCTTCTTTCAGTTTTCTCCTGTCTTAAGCACTGGAAAAGAACAACTAATTATGACACATTTTACAAACAGTCTTCCTCAGCTTAACACTGAACATAAAATCTTCCTAACAGGACTAAATGAGTCATTAAAATGAATAAATTAATAAGCTAATTGTGCAAGTAGAAGAGTATATACTATTTTGTGCCAGCAATTGCATGCAGAATGCAGTGCCACATTTCAAGAAAGACTGAAGCAAGTGCACTATCTAGCCACAGGATATGTCAGCTCTTTAACATTTCATCATTTCTATTTTAGTACACTTGGTATTGCTCAAAAGAGTGGAAATAAATCCTTCTGAAAATGGAAGAATATGATGAACTGACAGAATGATAGTCCACCGCCATCTGCAGGTCAGTATAATAATTATGAGTGGCTAGCTTAACATGCATTTGAAAGACATACTCTATAGTTACAGAAATGATAAGCAAAAAATATTTATTTTATGTTTTACATCTATCCTAAACACAAATGAATTAATGAAAATGCATGAAGTGCTGTTCAAATGTTAGAAACAATGCAGTTATAAAGTATAGCACTAAGGATCCACATTACATCAATAGTAACCTGAAATATAAACTTTACTCAGGAGTCTGAGCTCATCTGTTCATTTAATAATGCAAATCTTAAGAGTACTAAGATTAGAACTGGTATATATTTAGGAAGAGAAAATGCAGGAAGTGGTAATAACAGCTCCTTTTGCTGAACAAACAGTGAATAGTATCTTCAAAAAATTAGCAAAGATTTTGAAAAAATAAGTTGTGTTTGGCTGATTATGCCTCATGTCTCTTTACTTAAACTGTCCACTTAGAAATGATTTTGAAAAAAGAAAACCTCCTGTGTTATCTGATCATGAATCCTGTTTTCTCACACAAGTTACCCACTTTTAAATACTTCTCTTTCTCTCTTTGTGGGAACAAATCTATTTGAATGTAAATGATTCTGAAAAATACCATATCTAAAAAAATGAGTTAGAATATCCTCTGATTTTCTGATGTTTTATTTGTGGCTTTCCCTTATTTATACACTTTAGGGTATGGTTGATGTTCAAATGAATGAAGACATACTTATATACTCTCTGAAAGAGAGAAGCACGCAAAGAAATGTGTAAGAATTGCAAACATCGACCCCAGCAGCACACTATATTTAAATAATCAGCACAATGTTTGTAATCTGTTAGGGAGAAGAGATTTAAAAAATATATCATTAGTTACCTATGGTCCTCTAACATTTAATAATACATATATTTCAGATAATGTATTCTGAGTCAACAACATACTGAACACTCAGAAACTATATTAATTACTGATAACTCCATGTTCAAAATGCATGATGCATACAATTCTAAATTGCGGGGGAATTTCACATTTTCTGCCTTTGGGATACAAGGCTAACAAATAACAAGATTCCCTAATCTTTAATACAGTCAAGCTAGTTACTGGAGGAAATCTTTCCTTATCATAGTAGATTGGAAAGGTGCAAAAAAAGTTATCAGCTATGTTTAATGTGCGTTACAAGGTGTCTATGTTCCTCAATACAGTGACATGCTGTATCCTAGGTAAAGGGGTATTTACTACATATTCAAAAAGTACTATCCCTTTGTTGCTCCTTTTTGATATCAAGACTTTAGACAGCCATTAGTAATGCCTAAGAACATCAATAATATACAGTGCAGAAGGCAAACTTTTTATTTACCTCAGGGCCACAATTTTCACCTGTTCACTAATATGTAAAGTACTCAGCTTTGACCACTGGCCATTTATCATAGGAGTATTTATGCCTGTTGACTAGGCCACTATGCTTAAATGCTTGTGGCTCCCAACCCCATAACATACCGCCCACAACATTCCCCATATAGTGTTATCAGGACTTTTGCAGTCCAGTGACCCAAAATCTGAAACTCATTTCTTTCAAAATGAGAACCCTTCCTGCCATTCCATCCTACCTTTATTTTAAGATACATCTGAGCAATAATTAATATATTTTTTGGATGGAGTGACTTAAACTTACCCTCATATCCATTGCACCATTTTTACACCACGAAAACTACCAAGGATATTACTTTTTCAGATCAATTGGTTCTTTGAACTTAATGAAACTACCTGTTGAAGGCCAAACTCTTGCTTCTGCTGCTTGTTCGCTGCTTAATTCTTGCAGCATAACTTAATATAGATCATCCATTCCTTACTGAAGAAAACTTCCCTTTATCTTACATGACATCCCATTAGATTATTGCAGACATTTGGAAGAGAATATGTTTTGATGACATACTGTAGCAAACTTTCAATCTCATAACAGTCATCAAGGAGTTTCATCCTGAACAGTCAGGGTCAAACACCCTGTTGCCCAGATGACTATCCAAAATAAATTTAAAATTAGCAGTAGAAGGAGCTTGTCTCATAACAAGAGGAAACACTTTCCATAGCCTGGATGTTCTAACAGTAAAGGAATTTTTCTTAAGCTTTCTGTTAAAATGTTTAGACTTCTAATGGTGATATCATGGGTGAGGAATCTAATTCATAGGATGCTACTCAAGGCTTCATAGTGAAAATGCTTATAAATTATAAACATGACCCCCTAAAGGAGTTGATAGCTAAATGTAGGCAGCTGAACTTCATCAAATTTTTTTACATGAGAGTATAAACACTATTAATCTTCTTTATGAAAACATTTTTAAGTCATTCAAGCTTTCTTATGTCATCAAATCTGTAAGTGCGAAATAGCTTAACACTATATGTGAGGTCTAATTAATGATTTGTACAATGATAACATAATTGATGGAGTTATCAATGTGATAAGGTAAATAATGCACTTAGAAGATGCAGATGATACTTTATAATTACTAAGTATAATAATTTACTGTATTATCAAAGTTACAATATTTGTCATCTAGGACACCAAAAGCTCAAATTATTGAACCTTTAAGGAAAAGTTCATTATTAATCCAGTTGGGGTACTCTTTACTACTATAATGGTATATTATTAGTGACCAACTAAAAAAAGTTTCTAACAGTTGTTGAAGAATATCAGAGCCACTGCTATTTGAAATGATGGCCACCACTTTTGGGTCATTTGCAAATATATTTGCTTACAGCTGAAGACAAATGGGAAAGAATGACATAAATAAAGTAAACAAAAGTGGTCCCAGAATGGAGCACTGAATTATTCTTTGCTCATGACTTTAGCAGTAGAGAATGTGTGTATGCATTTAAGATCTAGAAGGGCAGTGGGCTAACCAATTTTTAATAGACGATACGATGTAGATAGGATATGTATGCTTGCCTGATATTGGCTGATGGAGGATATAATGAATAGCCTTGGACGTGTCAAGGTAAAATTTATCAAGTAGTATTCAAAAATCAACTACATCCACTTCATTAATGCAGATGATTATTCAGTTAGACACAATTGCCGCTTAGTGCATGCCAAGGTTTACCATAATGTCGTCTAAAAGTAAATTTAGGAGGATACTACCCAAATGTTTCCCAATAATAGATGTCAAGCTGGCTTATCATTTTTACAATTACTGACCTTGACTATTGGAAGTGCAGTGGCCTTTCTTCATATGGAAAGTGAAAAAAAAAGTCAAGTCTTTTAGAACAAATAAGCAAACAAGATGCAGCATAAATAACATATGCTTTCCTCTCACTGAATGCAGCCTCCCCAACCACATGCTTAGATAGTGTTGACACCTCACAGCAAGAAGTTCTCTGGTTCAATTCTTGTCTGTGTTGCCTTCTGTGTAGAGTTTGCATGTCCTTCCTGTGTTAATGTGGATTTGCGCTGGGTGCCCTAGTTTCTTCCAACATTTCAAAGACATGTAGTAGATGGGTTGGACATTCTAAATTGGCCATAGGTGTGAGTCTGTATGTAAGTGTCTGGTGTGGAGGAACAACCATGGCAGAGCTGGTGGTTGGCATAATGGTTAAGGTGTTTACCTTACAAATACAAGGTGCAGGGTTTGATTCTAACATGGGCTCATTGGCTAGGTTTAAAATGACTCACAAGGGCAGTTAGCCTAGTATGAGCTGTTTACAACTGGTCAGGAATTCATCCCAACAAAAATTAAACATTAAAATAAGCTAGCCACCTAGTGCTGTGAAGCTTGGAGATAGATGACCGTCAGTGGTGAAGTGACACCCTAACCTCATGTGCAAAAATTGGAAAAATGGGTTGAATGGATGGATGGATATTTATTGTAACTTGTTCTCTAAGATGCGTATGGTGTTAACAAACAATGTTTTTATAAAGTGTAATGCTACTTGATGTATCTGTTTTTGCATTTAATTAAGAAATAACCAATGAGTGGTTGGGGGTATATTGAGGATTTACCCATGGTTGGTGTGGTTTGAGCATGAGGGTGACTTGGGTGACATCTAACCCATCTTTATGAAGGTATCAAACTACTGTAACACAGATCTGACAGAGTATAGAGTGGCATCACAGCTCTGGTATTAAATCATATCAACATTTTCTACAGTTTGACACCAAGTTATATTTAGAACCAAGTGACTCTTAAATAAACTCTGAAAGTTATTTGTTCTTCCTAGCACAATACATATGATCTATAGATTATGAGGAGTTCTTTTTTTTTCTTTTGGTTGAACTTTGTTCTGTAGTTTTATATTTATACAGTTTGACTGCACCTATCGGTAAGAATGTTAACAGGCATACAGCATGCTCTCCACAGCATACATTTTGCTTGGAACAATTCATTTATATCGTTTAATGAGATATGTTTTTTAATCAAACTTTTATACTAAGTTACTGCTTTTTTATTAAGCATATTTTCTTTTTATAATCCCTGGCTGGATAAATTGGATTTTTTCTTAAACCCATCATAATTTTTAGTTCCAGTTTTGAAAAGTTATGCCATCTTACAGCATGCACTGCTTGTGGTTAGGGTCAGAGGCTAAACTTGAATGGGTGGCTAAATTCAAGATGCTGGTCTATACTTTCAAAAAACATGTTTATGCCATTCAGTACTTTTTTACCCATTTTGATCAAAGTACATTATGTTTGAAACCTAGTGTTCATTTTAATATATTATTCTGTTTGTGTATACTATGTGCCCGGATCATTGCTGAAAAGCTTCTCAGGGTCAGCCTACATTGTCTACTTAATAATCTAACTTAACTAGCTAGAATTTTGTAGCTATCGCAATGTATTATAAAATAAGTATAAGATCCTCCCAACATTTTTAAGTTATTTTAGACATAAATCAGACTGTAGTGGATGGAATATACTGATTATTATCAAACCTCAATAACCCTATCATTAAATGGGAATGCCGACATATGAATAACATTCAGTCTATTAGTTTCCAGAATTATTTAAGCTATCACAGCTCTCATACTTCATTACATTTGTGATCAGGAGTGCTACTGTCTATGATGTGATTTGCTCCTCTGACTCAGCACTATGTATTTTTATCACTCATTTTTAATTGTTCATAACTGTAAATAAGTAAAAATACTGCTCTGAAAGCCAGACAGTATTCAGGTACTGCAGTATTATAATAAACAACATATATTTACATGTTAAGCACTGCATGAATCACGATGCCCAGAAAGAGATTTATTATAACATGTAGTATCAACCACAGTATTCAGCAAAAATCATGTCTCTTAGAAGTGGATTCATGAGAGTCCCTCAGAGAACTGGAAGGCAGTGCAATCTCTCCACCATCAGATGTGTTCACGCCACCAGGGAAATCTCATCATATTAAGGAGTTCATAATATCATGTTGGCAGTTCTAAGACTCATGGAAGCTGAACTCCTGTGTACAAGCTAAGAAAAACAAACACAGTCGTGTTTGACTTAATTTTGCATCCAGTAAACATCTATTGTACTGCACTTACAGTCTTATAGCTATTTATATCAGCTTAGTGTGGCTTATATTATTTTTTCCTATGTTTTACTGTGCTTTCTTTGAGTCTGTATTTTACTGACCACAGATTTTCAGGTGGGTTCTGCTCTGCAGCTACTTACGTCTAAGTGGGTTCTTTTATTTTTCTGTCTTTTTTACTGTGTCTTCTCTGAATCTGAAATAACATGCAATAGCTGAAGTGGTTTTACAGTCTACACTGCCTTTCAAGTAGCTTCTGTGCTGTTAAGTGGATTAATTAGTGTTGCTGTATTTATCTGCTGTGGTTATAGTCACTTACCAAACTTACAGCAAACAGACAGTTTGCCAGTTTTGACTAGGTGTAAGTCATCTACAGCTTACAGTGTTCATTTTTACTGGCAGTAGGTTTATTGCTGCATTTCTTCAGAATATAAACACTACTGGTTGTCCAGCCCCACCCCCTTAAATAACCACACCAAACACATAAAGACATTTGACGACCTTTATTAAACTCTACTATACAATGAACTTATACACACAAAAACAACATTAGTTATCTTCCTCAGCAGCGATGATCTCAGGACAGCATCACCACTCACCCTGGACAAATGTACCTCAGGGCAGCATACCTACTCACCCTGATACCTTCTCCACCGGGGCAGCATACCTACTCACCCACATAAAGAGACAGCATACCTACTCACCTCATCTCCATACCAAACCATTAACCAATAACCACCTTCTTTAGAGGGGGAACAGAAGAGGACAATCCTGTCCCTCTTCTCCACCTCAAATTGCCTAAATCTTCTATCCATAAACAAAAAAGGGAGGGTGGGAGGGCCACCAATTCATGCCAAATGTGCCTACTTCCTTTAATCCCTAACACTTAATCCTGCCAGAAGTCCCTCCTTCCCCTACCTCACTTCCTTTCACATCTCCCACTGTCTTTAACCCTTTCACCACCACAATCACACTATCCTATCCAACTACAACTCCTCACCTTAATTCCTACCTCTATACCCTCCCCACACCCCTTTATCCTTATTCGTGGGACCGGGACAACTTAATTTGTCCCGAACGACACTTGGCCCATCCCCCCTTTAAATAACCACACCAAACACATAAAGACATTTGATGACCTTTATTAAACTATATTATATAATGAACTTATACACACAAAAACAACATTAGTTATCTTCCTCAGCAAAGATGATCTCACCACTCACACTGGACGAATTTACCTCAGGGCAGTGTACCTACTCACCCTGATACCTCTTCCAATGGGGCAGCATACCTACTCACCCACATAAAGAGGCAGTGTACCTACTCACCTCACCTCCATACCAAACCATTAACCAATAACCACCTTCTTTAGAGGGGGAACAGAAGAGGACAATCCTGTCCCTCTTCTCCGCCACCAGCCTGGTCCCAGGCTGTTCCCCCTTCTAAACCCTAGCCGCAATCATATCCCCTAAAAAGAGCTTCAAATGCAAATTAAAAAGACCCAAGCCTACGTCATTAAGGTGTACTCCATCCGTTCGATACCAAGAGTCCTCTCCATCCCCAAAATCTCTATGGTCAATGATTTATATGCATCCTCAAAATTCTTAACTGCCTAGACAGCCTTTGATTGACACACCTTTTGACCCTTTCAATCACCCTATAACTATACGCATCCCTCCAACACAAATGAGGAACCAACTCTGACCACACAATTTCCATTCCTGGGTATAACGACTGTAATCTCATAAAATCCTGCAGAATAATGTCCACTAATTGTTTTTTGGAAACAATACCCAAGTCATTGCCCCCCAAATGAATGACTAGTATACAAGGACAACCCACCTTCAGTTTAGCCCTCTTAAATTCATGCAACAACCCATCCCACCTAAGACCCCTAACACAATGCCAAGTCACTGACCACCCTAAATGTGATAAACCCAAATTTCCCCCATCATCCCTAACTATAGCTTGCTTCTCTTACCAGTGGATATATGAATGCCCCAAGATGATAATGTGCTTCCCTAAAAGAAAAGAAGAGAAAATTAATAATCAGACCACAACTTATCTAATATAAGACAAAAATGCATTTGAAGACCACCTCCCCACTCTTTTAATCAATTCAATGGAACTACCCTCTCTAGCTAAATCTGAGGCCCTACCTATCCTGAATGAGTGAGCTGCAAACCTCTCCACCGGAAATCCCATGCAATGTATAACCCTCCTCACCAAAGCTATGAATCTACTGCTTGACACCACCTTTCCATTTATTGAACAAAAAAATTAACTGATCCACACTTCCCTTCCACCTTTTCATAAATTCTTTAGCCCACATTACTGGACAAAGGCAAGGATTCCTGTCAGTTTTAAGCACCACCAAACATCCACTACCGAATTGATCTGTCTTACTCCTCCTTAATGCAATAGTAACCTCACCCTCCCCTATGGTAACATCCTTCCAACATAACGAGCCTAACATCTCCGAAATACAGAAAGTGCCAAAATATAACCAAGTACATAATGCACCCCACATAAAGTAATCCAGAGACCCCTTTTGCAACAAACCTAACCCTTTCAACAAAGCTTTCAATATAACCCTCATAAGCAGCCATCAAATATCCCTACGTTCCACCACCACTCTCCCCCAACCCCTCAACATACACCCTAATGTCCAAGACTTAGTGAAATCCTGCAACATTAGCGAAAATGCTAATTGCAGCCAAATCCACCTTAACTGACTGCAAAGCCTTGCCTAGCCCCCAAGCATGAGCTACATATTGCAATAGTAATTCCTCCCACCATACCCCTTCCTCTTCTGGCAGCCGCAAAATAAACTGATTAAAATCAGAAAAAGCCCTACCATATGCCTTCCTTGTAGAAGGGGTCCAGGAATGCCATACCAACCACTTAGCTACATCGACCCAAGATTCCACACCTCCTCTGGCAGGGTTTCTGGCACCTCCTCCACCCATGGAACCAACCCTCGAAATCTGCAAAACTGAAATTGGGACAAGCTACCAGCAATCTCATTCCATACGCCAGGCACATGCACTCCTGTAAAAGAAAATTTATTAAAAGGCTCTGCAAAACCAATTTATGTAATACCAACAATAACAAACCCAACTTAGCCATCTTCTTTTACAATACCCTCACTACAGCCATACTGTCAGATTGAAAAACTACATATTTGCCCCTCAAATGCTCCTTCCACACCACAGAAGCTGCCCATATAGGCATCAACTCTAGAAAGGCCACATCCCACTTCCATACCTCCTTCCAATCCCGCGGTCATTCAGCCGCAAACCACTGACCCCCGAAATAGGCCCCCATGGCAGCACCCCCAGCTGTTCCTCCTACCCTACCCAATCTGACTGCCAAAATGATATCCCATTAAATTGTTGCAAAACCCATTCCACAACACCAAGTTCTCCCGCACCAGTTGGGTCACCCTAACCCAATGGTGCTTGCTCTGACCCCCTTTCAACAAATATGGCACTGACCTGCAAAAAGCTCACCCTGGGTGCACCACTCAACAGGCAAAATTCAAAAGCCCAAGCAACTCCATAACTGAACAAATCTAAATTTTATCCTTACCCAACATCAAACGTATAGCCGACTTAAGCCTCTCTATTTTATTCTCGTTTAAGCAAAACAGTCCTCACTCTGCATCAACTGTTAATCCCAGAAATTCTAATGATCTTGCTGGACCCTCCATCTTATGCTGAACCAAAGGTACCCCTAACTCCTCACACATAATCGTAAACTCCCACAACCCCTCCTGTGCTTCTACCCTTCCTTCACCCACCAACAAAAAAAATCATCTAAATAATGTACTGCCTTTTGAGCTCCCACTGTCTGCTGCCAAATCCAATGCAATACTGTACTGAACTTCTCAAAAGTTGCACATGCCCCTGAACAACCCATAGGCATATCTTTATCGAAGTAGTACTAATCACCTACCTGCATCCCCAGTAGTGGCCAATCCTCACTCCTAATAGGCAACAATCGAAAAGCCGACTCAATGTCAACATTAACCAACCATGGCTCCCTACATTTCCTAATCACTTTCACTGCATCACCTAAGGAAGCGTAATACACCCTAACGTTCCCTTCTGCAATAAAATCATTTACTGAATTCCCTTCCGGATACAAGTGATGTATCACTCTGAATTCCCCCGCCCGCTTCTTTGGCACCAACCCAAAGGCGACACCCTGTAAGTACTGAAAGGTGGACTGTCAAAAGGACCCAAATACCGCCCCATCCGACACTTTCTCCAATAGAACCTCCAAGATGTCCTCTTTACCTTGAACAGATCGCAGATTCTTGCAACCCCCACCCCCTCCCACAGTGGACTTTATAGGAAACCCCCCTTGAAATCCTTGTATTATCTCATCTTTGATGGCCAGACCCGGAAACTGATGAAGCATACCCCGGAGAATCTCCACCTTAATGGGGAATGGCGCCTCTTCCTCTACTGCCTCTAAAGAACCTGAGTCCAAATTCACGGGACCCACGAAAAGTACCTCTTCCTTGGACCAGTTGAAAGCCTTGTGAGAAGCCTTGCCCATCAAATCCACCCTCACGACCCATAACATAAGAGTTCCAGGTGGACAGATCTTGCCAACCACAGCCAATGGCTGAATGACTCCCTCCACATCTTGAACAAGCATGTGCAAATTTGCACCCCACCCATGAACAGGAACCATTATTAAATGTGTAATGACCAACACACACCCGCTGCTTCCACCTCACTCACCCTTCTGTTAAAGCCACCATAACTAGCCATCATCATAGCCAACCATAGATCTGGATGACGCACCTCCCAGGGGAGTGACTGGTCTACAGCCTTCTGTTTGCAGAAATGTCGATCGTACCAAAGCCACGCATTACCCGGCCTTAACCATTGAGCCTCATGAATGGTAAGAAAATAGCCTAGAAGCAGCAGGGCCAAAGACCTGTCCTTCTCCAGCTGTACTGCCATAAAATAAATAAAGCCAACCACCCAATTATCCCATGTCCTAGGGCGAAGCTTACCTACCCTCTGCCTTCCCAATGCTGCTAAAGCCGCCAACAAGTCTTTGCTATTAGAGGACTCTGCTTACACTAGCCATTGGACCCCTTCTGCATCGATCAGCTCAACAAATTCACATACTCTCCTTTCCCAATTTTTTCCTTAACCGAGCCTGGAATGTGCGGAGTCAGGAAAACTGCTCCTGTCCCCTGTCCCAAAGATTGGGTAGCTAACCAGTCCCCCAGCCATAGCCCAAAGTTAGAGTCTACCTCCAAGCCCAAGACTGAACTGTCCCCGGAACCAATAGCCACCCCGTTGCATTTCTAACCAGGTACCTGGCACCCTGTGCTAGTTGCCTCTGAGCCTCCTCTATCCCTTGCACACCACCCCAAGGTCCCCGACTGACAAGTCTTCCTCATCCCTCTCCCCAACACAATCCTCAACCCCTAGCTCCCCAGACAATACTGCCGTAGTAAAACCATTACCTGCACCTTCATCTTGAGATGTACTGGGAACCAGTGTATCCACTGCTACCACCTGCTGCGATGCCTGTTGCTTTTCCCCTCGAGCTGGGGTTCTCACTGCTGTGCACCACCTCTTCTGACCTGGGGTCTGTTTAGGTTCCTGTACTACCTCAGATGTTGCCGCCTCCTGAAACAGCTCCTCCGCTTGGACCACAATAGCTTGTCATCTCTACCTTAGTTCTGGTAATTTAGCCATCTGTAAAAGAGAAATACAATATTAAATGTGTTCCACAAACCCGACTGCCCTACTTCTCCCCAACCCCTATTGTTGCCTTGCCCTACCACACTCTGCCAACTCCCCTACTAACCTATACTCTGCAGCCAAAAGCCACCCTTGCATAGCTTACCTACTAATCATACAGTGTAATCACTTAACTAATGCACTTCTATCTCCCCCATACCTTAAAATATGCCCCTGCCTGGCACACACTTCACCCTTCAGCTGCACACCCAATCAGCCACACCTCCTACAGCTTGCAACCCCTTCCTAACCCTAGAATATCACCTATCAATATCCCTCCCCATATATATCTATCAATCTATATATATATATATATATATATATATATATATATATATATATAAATAAGAGAAAAATATTAAATATTAATTAAATAAGTAATCCTACACCTTTAACTGTATCCCTGCATACCAGCCACCCAATCCTATCAACATTCAAACACAATCGAGCCTGAAAACACTTACCCTTCCTCCCAGAATGACAATCCAGAGAGGTAATGGCCAAGGACAGCAGTGCGCATGCGCAAACCAGCGCACGGACCCAACTGTCAAAAGAATGGCAGAAGCTACCCACAAAAACACCAGAGAGGATGGAAAGGGTTTACCACCACTACCACCACTGAAACAAGGATGCAGAGACACCCACATGGCCACAACGACCATCCCGAAGCACGGGCAGAAACGGGACTGGAGAAGGCACACAAAAATCCCACAAACCCACCAGGGAGCACAAAAAGATGATCTGCTACTACCCACCAACTCAGATGAGACTAGATTGCAGTGATGGACCCCCCCCTGCAGCCTACCATGACCACCGGGAGAACCATTTCTTAACAAAAAGGACACAGAAGCCCCCAAAACCACCAGGGAGCCTGAGGAGATGATCTGCCACTACCCCTCAATGCTAATGGGACCGGATTATGATGATGGACCCCACACAGTCTGCCACAACCACCTGGAGAACACTTTTCCTTTTTTTTTTTTGGATTACCTGTCCCACCCACATGGATCCTAACCAACCACATGGCACCAAATGGGAAGGAGGTAGCGACAGACCCGGCCTACCCCCACAGATGTCACTCGACCATGTGGCCCAACCGGGAAAAGGCCCGACGGATCCCCCGAAGACATACAGATGATAGGGAGCAACCTCAGCAGCACCGGATGACCACAAAGACACCAACTCAGTGGCACCGGGTGACCACAAAGACCCCAGCCACCACGACCGGCCCTACCACCCAACCAGAGCCACCACTGGATCACCAGGGGGACTGCAACCATGAACAAATGCTCTAGGACACAGAGAAACACCCACTACTACCCCAGGCCTACCGGACCACCAGAGAATCACATCAGCAGCCAGGTAAGCCGAGCACCACTCACACCAACACTTTTATCCTTTTTTTTTTTGATCACCCCCAACCATTCACCCTTACACATGCTCTGCTCTCAGGATTCTTTCACCCTTCCCTTCCAGTAAGCCCTGTCCCTCAACCTATATTCCCAGACTCCATCCCCACATTAAATTAAACACTATAGAAAAACACTAAGAGGGAGAGGAAGAAACTGATCCAGTTAACTTAACCCCTTCTCTCCCCACCATCCAAGGCCTACCTGCATCCACAATACCTACAGGTCATCTGGACGTAAGCTAGTTGTTACTGCCAACTCACACCAAATGTGCCTACTTCCATAATCCCTAACACTTAATCCTGTCAGAAGTCCCTCCTTCCCCTACTTCACTTCCTTTCACATCTCTCTCTCTTTAACCCTTTCACCACCACAACCCCACTATCCTATCCAACTACAACTCCTCACCTTAATTCCTACCTCTATACCCTCCCCACACCCCTTTACCCTTATTCATGGGACCGGGACAACTTAGTTTGTCCCAAACTACATTTACGGTTCTAGTTGTTTTTGATTTACCTATTTTACTTTCTATGTTTATTTTGTTTTGTATGAGCAGATAGCCATTGTTATCTTATGCCAAGACTCCTGTGCACAAGCAAAAAAATGCATTTTTACTGCACTTAATGTTGCTTAGCAATTTAAATCAGTTTTGATTGGTTTCTATATTTTCTGCATTTTACTGTGTTTCTAATGAATCTGAAGTAACTGCTATTAAGCAAAGTTGTTTTATTGTTCACGCTGCTTTGCAAATGGGTTCTGTGTTGTGTCTAACAACATAAATCAATTATGAGTGGGTTCTGTATTTATACTATATTTCCTCTGAATTTGAAGCTACTGCTATTAATTGAGGTAGTTTTACAATCTGTACTACATTTTTGGTAAATTTTATGCTATTAGAAGGATTAATCAGTATTGCTGCATTTGTTTGCTGTGCTTTTAGTCACTTTTAAAAGTTACAGCAAACAGCCAGCTTCAGCCAGGTGTATGAGTCTTCTAGAGCTTGAATTGCTTATTTCTAGTGGCAGAAAGGTAATTGCTGCAGTTCTGAGAAACTTAAACAATACTGGTTACAGCTGTAGCTGTATTACATCGGCTCTTTTATTTTCTGTGTTTATTTTATATTGGTCGAAGATGAGCTTAGAACTGTGGGTCTGCAACGTGTACTCCATAGTTGTAGGCACTTTCATTTGTAATGTTATCTAATATAACCCAAGTCATCTAAATATGACAGTAATTGCACTCCTGTTGTGTACATGTGGCAAAATCACATAGCTGCTTAACATGCAGAGGCTTGCAACTTGCACTTTAAAAGTCGTTACTTTGTGGACTTTAGCCCACTTCTGCTGCAAATAAGTCAACATTACTGTTAAGCAAAATTCCAAAGCTGTCCTGTCAAAGTCCCATATATACCCAAGTTGCATATTTAGTTAAACAGACATAAATGTGTAACTGTAGCATCTTACCCTTAGGCCTTGAAACTCTGTCTTATTTAAACTCTATCACTCTCTGCAAATCAACCAAGTTTTAGTTCACACTGGACAATATGGAACATCAACGTACTTGTTTCCCCCTCTGTTGCCAGCCTCAAAGCATTGGGTATCCTAAAGCAGTGTATCACCTGTCTTATGCTTGCAGATAATGAACACTTGCTAAACATGATCGAGTCTGTTTGTGAGAGTTGTAAATATTTAACAGATATGGAGGCCTTAGCCTCATGAAAAAAAAAAAGTTAGAGAGCGTTGACTATCACATCACATGCTATGTGCTTAACCGTGACACATAATGCAATGTCATATACTGACACTGTAAAGAAATACTAACCTTAGCCTCCTAGATCCATAAGTATTATATCTCAACAAAAATTAAATTCAAACACCACAGCCCATTATATCTCACTGTTAAAAAAGTCACTGTGAGACAAATGGTCTCATTTCAGTAGACCAGAACACTCTACAAATAAAAATGTTTTAGTGATTGGTGACTGCATGGTAAGACTCACAGATTTCCCACACACTAGGCTGGACAAAGACAAAATGACAGTTAGTTGTCTTTCAGTACAAGGATCTCAGACATCTCAAGGACCCTTAGGACCTTTGCATCAAACAAATATGACTACATCAACAGCAGAGAGATGTCTGAGATCTCTATGGATGTGGTAAATGCAGGCAAGATATATTCACATGGAATGGGCTGCTTAGTTTTAATTGCTTTGCAAAGGATAGTCTGCACCTCTTGTTCAAAGGTTCTTGCTTACTGGCTAAAGCAATTACTGCTTCCATAGTGCCTTTTTAGGCAATGTTCAGTTAATGAACATACTAATATAGCAAACATAACAATATCAAACCAGGTTCAATTTAAAGAAGAACTGCTCAAGGCCCGAAGTCTAAACTGCAAGCTGCCCAAACTTGAGGCACTTCTGTATTTGGAAGGCCTCCTTATATGTGCAATCAATGAAACCTGATTTAAATGCTCAGAAGGCACTCACCCACATATTTGGTTTCAGTACCTACCACACTTTCATTCCCAATGGCAAATATGGTGTTGTTTCTGTATTTATCAGAGACCATATCACTTCTAGACAGATTCCATGAGACCTAAACACTGAGCTAAACAAAATCAACTATCAGTTTATTGTCTGTTACTGAACCCCTTTCCATGATTCCAGAAGTTCATGTCAAGTTCTTAAACAGCATGGATAGATTCCATACGTAAGAACTCCATCACTCTGTGACAGTTTAACTATTTGTCAATTGACTGGAGTATCCGTGCCACCAATATAGGATATGCTCAGTAGTTTTTAGAGTTAATAAATAAAAATGGAATGGATCAGGTTGCCACTAGCCCAACTAGAGGGCAAAATATTCTTGACCATTTATTTACATACATGACTCCCCTATAACTTCCCCAGCAATTAAGTTGGACCATCAGCCAGTAGCCTCTTTTTTCAAACTATCCAAACCCCCTGAAACCAATAAATTGAAATTCCAAGACTTCAAAGACTTCATGCAGATGACTCTAATCAAATTCTATGATGAAGTCTCAAAATGCACTTGTAACAACATCATTCCAGACATTGATTCAACAGATGTATTCACAAATCAGCTGTATAACCACATAACTCCATGTATAGAATTTGAAGTCCCATTCAGATCAAATATAATGGGAAATTTAAAAATAAACCATCTTGGTGGTCCACCAACACAAACAAACTTTACAATAAAATGAAGAAAACTCATTTGAGAATACAGCGGATCTTAAGACACAACCTCCACCAAATCAAAAAATATATTATTAATTTGACTGAGAATTTTAAGAAGACTATCAGATCTACTAAGGCATCCCATTAGCTCAGATTGGGCTCTAAAGCCAAGGACAATTATAGGTCTTCCTTTAGTTATGTTAGGATAGTAAGAAACATCAATAAACAATATACAGAACTTATACTAAGTGACAAAGCCCACTTGGACCCAATGGACATTGCCAATATCCTAGCAAATAAAGTCAGTGCAAATTTCACTCATGAGATGACATTACAAAGCACTCCCTCCAAGGGACCAGATAGCATACTCACCTGTTTGACAAATGGTACTATACACACCTTGGCAGAACCTTTACACAAGCTATTTAACCTGAGCCTGGCTTCAGTGTCAGTTCAGGAAACATGGCATACAGCACTGATAATGCCACTTGATGAAGATGGCTATAGGTCTATCAGCCTGATGAGCTTCATTTCTAAGGCCATGGAACACATTCCAAAATATTTGATTAACATCAACATTAAATAATCTCCTCAAGCTAGATCCACAGCAATTTGGTTTTGCAAGTGGCAGAGCCTGTTTACTGAACCTGGTTAACTTCTTTGAGAAGGTAACACAAACTGTTGACAGCAGTCACACTGTACACACAGCTTTCCCTTATCTCTCCAAGGCATTTGACCCTTATCCCACATACTAGCATATTTAATAAACTAGATGCATTGCAGATAGATCTTTATGTGTTAAAATAACTAACAAATTGACTAAAAGACAGAACCAATGTGGTGCTGGTGGCAGTGGTACCATTAGAGAACACGAAAGTGATCAGTGGTGTCCTGCAGAGCTCAGTTCTAGGACTACTTTTGTTCGATATTTACTGACTTCTATACTAAAAACCAAGACCCATAGATTACCAATTCCCTCTCCTTTGACTGCCATGTTGCAACAGCTTTGAGGAAATTCTTCTACTTGGTGCAGCTGATCACAAAGGGAAGATTATCCAGATTTGAAGAGGTTATTGCTACTTGTATTCAACACTGATAAGACCAGTAATAGAATACAATGTCTCTTTTGGGATGTACCTGACCAGATACATCAAACAATTGGAAAGACCTCATAGACTCTCAAAAATTGGACCACTGGCTTAAAATCCCTAAGCTACCAGAAAAGACTAGACACTCTGTCCCTATGTTTGGTGTCTTAAAGCTTTGTCAGAGGAGACCTGTTCCTTATCTTGTGAGCAATCAAGGACCCAGGAGTCCAGGATCTCTTTTGCCTTCTCAGATCAAACAGTTCCACAAATGCTAGAACAAGGAATCTAAACTTGCTTCAGCAAGTCACAAAAGAAGTCATAGAGATAAATTCATTACTCAGCATCTCCTGCATCTCTGGAATAGACTCCCCTGGAGGTAAAGCAATGTGGTACATTATTTTCCTTGAAATGAGACCTGGATTATTGGTTGGGGATTCATATATTTCTTCTGAGGCATGACTGGCATAGCCTTGAACTGCCTATGATTCTTATGATGCATTGAGAAGTTGTGAATGTTTCCACGTGAGATCTCACTTAATCTTCCATCCGAGACAATGAGAAGCCATACCTTCATCATTAACAATCCTAACTCAGTACCTGAAGATATAGCAGGTGGTACAACCTGCATGTGAGTGCTTTACGGCTGGGCAGAATGTAGAGACTAACTCATGAAAGTTGATTATGGACAAGATAAATCTCTGAGTAGGAGGTCAGTACAACAAAGGATGCAGGTGGTACCCAGCAAACCCCCCTCCCATAAGTAAAGCACTACACTTATCCAGATCCAAATGCCATTATGTTGCCTTTCAGGAGCAGATAGTTAGAATGTAATGATGTAAGGAAATGCCACTGTAATCTCTGTAACAGGAAATGTCGCTATATTCTTGCAGGAGTTAGTTTTGAGTTGAAGCTCTGCAAAATAACTTCACCTGGTGGCTCTTAAACTAAAAAAAAAGATGTTATAATTAAGAGGTACACCAGTGTACACTTCAAAATAAAGATCAAGCAGGTGGGAGGCATAGGCATCTCTGTTTCATACCATGATATGCAAATATAACTTAAAAAGGGCATCAAACACATTATAGTATGACACCAAACCGCTCATGATGAATACCCATATACTATCAAATGGAGAAAACAATGCAAAAGCCTTTGGTGCTTCTGAAAGAAAACTCATGAAACAAGATCAAAATACTTACTTTGTATCCAGAGTGAGAAATATCACCTGATTTTGTAAAAAGTACTCGATGACAAAGCCGCAACATATTATGTGCAATTCATATAATAAGTCTGTCTTTACAATAGCAGACTGATCAGACTCCAAAAAAACAATAGTGATGTATTCAGTTAAAAGCCACCTTAATTTAAATTCCACATTATCGATGGAGATATAGCTCTGGGATATGGCTATAAATAACTGTTGTTGGATTTAATCTTTTAAGACCATAACTGCATTCATCCCTAAAACTACAAAAGAGAAATTTGATCATTTTCGAATTATATACAATGTTAAGAAAAAACATCTATTTCAAAATTTTTAAGGATACTTTTACTATGTTAAGTATCAGATATAATCAGCAACTCTAATAAATAAAACTTGACATGTTTTGTAAGGGCATTAACACTATGCAACCATAAAGAGCAGTGACAACAATATATGATTAAAATTCCACTGAGACATGTACTTCCATCATAGAGCACTTTTTTTTTGCTAAAGGATGCAATTACAACTGAAAACTGCAGAGTGATCCTGCTCTAAGAGGTACAGATGACAAAAACCAAAAGCAACGCAGTGCAGTAAGAACAGTCCAAGGTGAACATCAAGCAGTGGGTGAGGTGGGAAATCTAGTTCTAACACCATATAGGTGTCATAGTTCCTTGGTGGTTGAATCACAGAAGTAAGATAGCTTGATATAAAGTATGCAGTGAGGTCACAAATCTGACCTACAGAACACAATCAGTTTATACTACGAAGCATAGAAATAAATACTGAAAAAAAAGTGTAAAAAAGAGAGAAAACAGTTACTTTAGTGATGGCCAATTATTTGAAGGCAATTTCATCTTTTTTAAATGTGCACCTTTCTGTGGTTTTGGCAGTCTCAGGATGAGGCATAATATATAAAGCTGGTGTTGGTGGTAAGGATGGCATTTCCCTCATACATTGAGGTAAGGGATATTTTACCATCACATAAGAATCTGTATTAAAATTTCACTGAAGCGCTGTTTGGTTAGTCAATATATACCAAATGGTCTTCAAATTGCCATTTGTTATTGAGTTGACCAACACACACACACACACACACATATATATATATATATATATATATATATATATATATATATATATATATATATATATATATATATATATTTATATATATATATATATATATATATATATATACACACACATATATATATATATATATATATATATATATATATATATCGGTCTAATTTGATTCACTGAAAACTCATTTCACTGAATTTCAATTCACCCTCAAAAAAATCACTGAAAGCTCAAATCACTGAAAACTCATTTCACTGAATCACATTTCACTGAATGTAAGTACTGTTGGGCAAATAAAATGTTTATGCCCTTTTCCCCACTGTAGTGCGATCCTGGAGTTAGCGTATATAGTTGGGGGGCTGTTCCCCCCACACCCCCTAACTATATATACTAACTCCAGGATCGCACTTCAATGGGGAAAAGGGCATATACTTTTATTTACCCAACAGTACTTACATGCAGTGAAATGTGATTCAGTGAAATGAATTTTCAGTGATTTGAGCTTTCACCGATTTGGTGTTAGTGTTTTGAAATTCAGTGAAATGAGTTTTCAGTGAATCAAAGTAGACCCATATATATATATATATATATATATATATATATATATATATATATATATCTATATATATATATGTCTACTACAAAAGATTGAAGTACCAGAATATTAAAGATAAATTAATCGAGATGACATTGTAGAATCTTCACAACATCAAACACCTGGAATGGCGAAAACTAACTCCGGGAAATGAACCACTTGGCCACCATGGTGAAATTTTCCCTTTCTCCAGTGTAGTGCTATCTCGGAGTTGGTATATTTAGTTAGTGGTGGGGAGAGGTGAAAATCCCTCTACTTTGGAAGGTTTTCTTGCTTCATTGCTTGTTGTGTTGTCCTCGTGGTCAAGTGGTTCTTTTCCCATGGTTAATTTTCACTGTTCCGGGAGGTTGATGATGTGAAGATTCATTGATTTCATCTCAATGATTTTGTCTTCAATATTCTTGTACTTCAATCTTTTGAAGTAGACCCATATATATATATATATATATATATATATATATATATATATATATATATATATCTATATGTAGATATCCATCTCACTAAAAACAGCATTCATTATTCTACTTTGTAGGACTGCAGATGGAGATATTTGTTTGAAATTAGTGTTTTACACTGGGAGCAAATGTCCCCACACCTCCCACATGGCAGCTGCTCCCGCACTCACACCTGCTACTTATTATAATCACCTACAGTATTACTATCATTTATAGAATATGACATTTTTAATTAAAAAAATATCTACCTTATCTTTTCTTTGACAAATTCAAGGAAAAGTATTGCAACCAGTTAAAGAAAATGATTGTTATCCAACACATTGTTCAAATATGACTGCTAGCAGTGCTTCCATTTTGAAAGAAGAAAATATGGTGCATTGCTACAAACTATACTTACTATGTTTCTGCTAGGCTTCCAATTCTTCTGTGGAAAAATATAGTTTCTGAAAGGCAGGGAAACATCTATGTCCTGCACATCTCTCATATGAGTCCTATAAATAAGATGCTCATAACGTCTTACATTGTTGAACTATACATGGTTTGTCTATGTGACTTGCTTTAACTTTTAATTTTTCTTCTCTGCAGCAACATTATAACAACTAACCATTACCATCTCCATTGGTGATATATAACCCAAGTCAGGCCATGAGAGATACCTGCCATGTGATTTTATGGACATATTGTTCATCTGATAGACACCCTAGCTCCTTTTTCCATGTCCCCCCACTCTATTAGTGAGATACCATTGTCAGTATGCATTTGTGAATCCAGTCCAGTATTGGAGGACATCATGGCTGATACAAAGAGTCTGTGTAGTTGTGTATACTTATGTATATCATACATTTATTTATTTTTTTTTTATTTTTGAAAATAAACATTTTCCTCATTTAGACATATCTTGCTGTTGGTGACAATTATCCAGTGCACATACTGTAAATAACTTTGAGACAGAACATTACCTTAAAAAACTGGCTTAGTGCATGTGCTCCAAAGTATGTCTAACCTAACCTAACCCTCCTCCTCCTCCTTCACCTCATTGGTCCCTCTCTCGCACATGACATTTCCCATCTCATTCCATTTTCTCATCTCTTAATATGTTCCCTCATCCACCCACTCCCTTCCTATCACTTCTATTTTTTACTACACCTACTCTATCCTCACTAAATTATCCAGCTGTCTCATATAACATTATATCTGGGATAATCTTTCTTAAATGTTCTTTTCTGAATTTATGTGTTATTTACTTCTTGTTTTTATGCTCACATGACTCCTTCTACATAATGGCAGTTACACATGTATCTCTTTCACTTTCTCTTTCTCACTCCCTCTTTCTATGTATAAACATATATATATATATATATATATATATATATATATATATATATATATATATATATATATATATATATATATATATATATATATATATATATATATATATATATATATATATATATTTATATGAAAATATAAATTGCAATTATTTGTGCAGTATGCCTATGTCATTGTTTTATTCACTTTGGTTATATACGCCAGTCCAGGCTGAATCTGAAATTGGTCCAGTGAGGTCAGTGCTCTACTCCAATCAACAAATAAATAAATGAATGAATGAATACATGAATATATACAAATACAGAATGAGGATTTTCATTAAGCATTGTTTAAAGCAGTTATTGGAGGGTGAATAAAGCACTGATGTTAACAGAAATAGCGTAGAAAAACACCTTTTATTGCCGCTTTCGTCCAAAGACTTTCATCAATATAAAATACAAAAATATATACATTATATACCCTTCAACACAACAAATAAAACAATTAAACAATTAACCTATCACAAGAAAATTTTACTAAAAACACTACAAAAAAAAATTATTTCTTTCATCCCTTGATTAAATAAAGAAAAAGAAACAAATGATTTTTTATCTTTACGGGGAACATTTTAAAAACATTTAATGTTAATAGTCTAGAGGGGTGATTACAAAAATGTGTGAGTTATTGGAGGGTCTTTGCAGGTACAGACTGGTATGAACAGCATAGGTAGAAGATAATACTCAGAGTACAAGCCATCTCTTCTTACTGCATGGACTGTGGAGCTCATCTGCCCAGCATGCCGTAGGTCTCACTAACAACAGTGAACCAGTTAGTGTACGACTACAGTAAGATATTTATGCAGTCCTTGTCAATAAATCTGCTTATCTACTAATTTAATCATTCATTAATTTTAATTTGGCAGTCAAGTGGAACCCCAGTACAAAGGAAGAAAATATAACGATATTGTAGTTGAGGGCCTCACCAGATGCGCAGTAGTAAGCCCCACCCAAAACCCACCCCCCTGACATGTTATTCATGAATATGCATTCTCTCCGAATGTACAACCAAAGAAAAAGTGCACTGACATTGTAATATGACAGTAAATATAACCGTAAACTGTTTACCAACATCTGTAATTGACAAGTTTTATTGCACTAATAATATATACTAATAATCAGCAAAGAAACAAAACCATCAAAACACATGTCATCAGGTTTTTTACCATGTAGCATTATAGTTCTCTTTGTCAGAGTCGGAATGCGATGGTTTACTGTCCCAATTAATGTCCAAACGGACTTTTTTTTTTTTTGGTGCAGGTGTCACAGCCGACAATTCCTCAGTATCATTGGCAGGACCTTTTACTAAGAACAGCTTTTTCCTGGGCGATACTGTATTAACCATTTGTGTACATTTAATACTTCCATATCATGTTTGCACGAGCACATTAAATATGCAGACTGGGTTGTCACTAAATTTGCGACACACCCACTTCTGCACAAAACGAATTGGTGAGGACCTCAACTACAATATCGCCGAAAATACAATAGTGCCTTACCTTACCATGGTGATATGACATGCTAGGTGGTCATATTTTACTAAGTAGGTAGTGTCATCAGGGATAGTATAAGACATTGGGACATTTCTATGGACAATGCCAAGCAGATTATCACTCTTTGTGGGAAGGTGAACAATTCTGATCAAATGGAATTGCAATTACTAATACTGAGGAATCCTTGAACCTATTTGTTGCTAACTGTATAGGCCTGCCAGTTTATTGTGTGGTTGTGAAAGTCATCCATAATAACTGCATTCATTTTGATTGGGAGCTTTTTTAATTTGTCTTAGATATTCATTATGCACAGGCTGATGAAGTCCCATGTCCTGTATGAGATTGTTTTAAAACAAAAGCATTTTATTATTTTATTAAAGTATTTAATTTGGTTATTTGTGCAAGTAGGTTTGGCATACTCAGTATTTAGTTAGTCCCTTTGGTTTGGCATCTTATTAGAATAGTTGCTGCAACTACCAAAAAAAAAAAAATGTGACCAAGTTAATGCATTTGCTATTTTTTTAATTTGTAAATTAGCAACACTTTGTACCATGCAGTGTTCCATATGGTACATTTAATATTGTGTTAAAATCTAACATTCTCTTTCTTGTTTTCAACTTTGTTTTCATATTTAGACTATTTCTGCTTGCTAAAGCAGTCAAATAGAATATTTAATATAATGGAATATGTATATTTAAAATTCCAAATTTTTGATTTTGATCAGCACCTATCAGTTAATATATGGGCTAAAGATTAGTAATCATTTTTTCTGTGAATTGTTCTAGTATAGCAATACTAATTCATAGACAGCAAGGTGGTATACAGTCCTTATTTTAGAAATATCTTTATGACTGTGTCATTCCAGGAGCTGCAAAAGCTGACTCACGGAAATATTATTACTTACATGCCTTTAATGGAGATTTCTGACATGGAGTTTTAGTCACTGGTCTTACAGAATCATTTTGCTATATTCTCTCATCTAAATTATTCAATATAATTATACCAACATTTTAACGAGAACTATTTTAAAAGTAATAGTAACTAGTGTTACATGTATATGCTGTTAGGTTCCTAATATTCTCAAAATAAGTCTCAGCTTTTATTTATTGCTCCTGCTCACAGACAATAATATTGTACTGAGATGTTATGTTTGCAAACTGAGAACCAGATTGCTTACAGCATCTCCAATTAACCACATCCCAGTCTCCCCAAGCAAATAGCACAGCTAGAAGCAAATCTGACAGTGTCATTATCTTTTGTTGAAGATCATTTAATCTGATAGCCTTAAAAAGGTGTTCTACTAAATATTGTAAAGATTCTGCATCATCTGACATGCAGTGAGCACAGCAGTGACATCAGTAAGGGCTTAAGCCTTCTTAGCTATTATATCTTATTAAGCAGAATGTATATAACGAGTAAACTGGATCAATACACAAAGAACCAGAAACAAGGAATATGTATCGATGCAGATTCCTGGCATAAACTGGATCATTTTGTCAAGACATCTATCAGGGTAGGGCAAACATAGGTTACTTGCTTAGTAATAATATCAGTGTACTTTATGGACATTATGTTTACTAACTTACTGTTTATTAAGCATTCTGATACAGTCCTACATCTCTTTTTTTCACGTAGGTAATATTTATTACAGTCAACAATGGTACATGACAGCATTTTGCCTTCTCCATACAATCGTTCAACACATTTTTCATAAAAGTACATACCAGTCTGTTCATATTCGGTCAAATATATCGGTTTGCACAACAATAAATATACCATTGACTTATTAACATTGTTTAATCTCTTTACATTCATTCAGTTATGCTTTCTTAAAAGCACATATCAGATCGTACCTATTAGGATATGCAATTTGGTTTGGAGAATAATAGAAATCAGAGCTGATGACAGTTAACAACCCGAGTCTTGGGACAAAAGTACAATTAAAACATCATTGCTTGTAACCTTTTCCTATCTGACTAACTCCCTTTAGTAGTTCTGGATCTGTATGTAGATGAAGATGACCATTTCAGCACAGCAAGTGTTATGCTTGGAATGCATCCAAACTCATGACAGCTCTAGCTGTGTCTCTTCATCTAGCAAGTTAGTTAACTGAGATATGCTTGGACTTTCCTGTTTTTTTCATGAATGTGTTATACATTTCTTAACTAATATCATGAGCAAAGTTACAAATAGTTGCTTGTGCCTCAGAAGATAGGTCTGCTCCTGCCAACCTATAAGCAAAAGTGAAGGAGTAATCTGCATGTGTTCTCCCAACAATTCCTCTAAGTGTTTGGAGCACAGTTTTCAAATCTGTTAGCTTAGAACATGCATAAAAAACATCTACCCAATCTCCCCTGTACCCTTGTGAACATGTCTAGCAATTGGAGTTGGAACTGGGGAACATCCTACATAACCTTGCTGGTGTGTAAAAACACTTATGAAGGCATTTCCATTTTTAATCTGCATAGCTCTGGGTAAACTAAAAAGATAAGAAAATCAGTTACGCTCTCAGGAATACATATTGCAAGTAATCTTTCCCATTTATTCTTATACTTTGAAGCCAGTTTTCATTTTGTTTTGTTTAGAACTTTAACACATTTTGATATAAGAGGTCTCCTATGGGTCAGTCCCATGTCTGATTTCTTTCACTAAGGCGATTAAATCAAGCACTACTAACTGTGTGTGCATTGACCAGTTTAATGTTTTTAATTTTGAAATTAGTCCAAAATGCTTTAGTTGTGAATCCTGAGGGAAATTATATATGTTTCCAATTTCCTGCCAGGTTAACACTTGCCCTTACTTTGTTAGCTGATACCAATACCTTAGCAGTCTCTGTACATGTATCACCCCCAGGCATCATGGAGCTGCCTAAAGAGAGTAACATGGCATATAGGCAACACTGTATCCTTAATATCTGAGAGTAGGGAAGATCTAAAACTTTTTAGGATCTCCTTTCTAATATGTAGGAAATTTGAGGGAAGGTCTTGTAAATGTTCACCACCCAAAAACAATCCACACCAGTCAGCATGCTTTAGACAGTGTACCCTCTCTAGAATCATATTGTTCCATTCAGATGAAAAATTAACCATCTGAAGTTTACAAAGTAAAGTGAATGCCACAGCTATCCAATAAGACTCTTGGTTAGGGCCCAACATACCTTCCAGTGATGAGTTCATTTCTATTCTGTCCCAGGAGACTTGGGAATGTGCGTGTTTATTTTGCCAAATGATTTTTTTCATATTTTTTGTAATAATTGGAAGATCCTAGGTACAGTAGAGCAACTTAATGCTTGACAGTTATATAACAGCAATGGTAGCATAAGCCAGTTCAGTGTCTGTATCTTATGGTCAAGATCCAGTGGGATCCCATTCCATAACTTTCCCAGTATTTTCCTCATCATAGTCTCATAGGTTGTGTCTGCTGTGCCTTAAATAGAGTCAGTCACCCATATACCCAAATATATTAATTTATTTGGGGGACCCAGGAATAGAAATCACTGAATAAAGTTGTTTCCAAAGGTCCCATTCACTGACACTGCTTTAGTTCTTTTCAGTGTTTACCTTATAACCAGCTAGTAGGCCAAGTATTTACAATACATCAAAATCAAGGGAAGACCCCTGTGTGGGTAAGACAATGACAACAAGACATCGAGAAAGAGAGACAGTTTGATTTCCAAGCTGCTCCAGTTTCTCCTACAATAGCTGAGTCCATAATCACTTGGTCCAATGGTTCCAGATGCAGTAAGAACAATAAGTGTGGGGGGGGGGGGGGCAGTGGCCTGCCATATCTATTGTTTCTTTATAGTTGGAATGGATGAAATAGTGCTGCCATTACCTTAACTTTAGCAAAAGCACCATTATACAGCAATGTAGGAGTCTTACAAATTGACCTGGGAAACCAAATACCTGCAAAGTTTGAAAAAGAAACTGTCGGGAGACCTAAAATAAAAGGCATTCTTGGCATCTTGTCTGACTAGTGTCCTTCAGCATTAGTACTGTCCTAAGAGTATTATCAGATGCATTCCTACCTGCTAGGAAACCACACTGATCCTGGTGAAGCAATGTGGGTATACATCAAGGTACTCTTTTGGCCTTAATTGACATTAAGACTTTGTAATCCTGGTTAAGAACCAAAAGGGGGTTGTTAAGATGTTGAGAGGGCTAGGTCTTTGTGCTCTTTTAAAAGAGCCGTAACTACAGCATGAATTGGGTGGGGCAATCCCTTGTATAATTTGGTAGATTAACGCTATCCAGGCCTCTTCTAGTTCCTTGCCCAATAGCTTCCATACCTGAATTGGTATACCGTCTGGTCCTGGGGAATTACCTCCCAGTTGTGACTTAAGTGCTAAAGTCATCTCATCACTTGTTGTCTTACAGCTCATGAAATGTGCCTCCCTGACTTAATCTTAGGTACATTAACCCTCTACAAATAATTTTACTGTTCACTAAATTATTTTTTGTCATGGCCTAGGCCATATAAATCTTTGTAATAATTTTGCACTGCCCTTCTTGTTCCCATTTGTGTTGTTTGCCAGTTCCTATCCTCCATGTGTCTTGCTACTCATACATTCTACTCTCTGCTTTCTAAGCCTCAGTGCCAAAGAACATAAAGCTTGTTATTGGCAAAGCTGAAATTATTTAATGCTTCCCTCCTAAACATCAGTTTTTGGTCTATTTGCCCTTGTATCTGTCTTCTCAAGTCCTTAAATTAATTTCTATTGTGTCTTGTTAAAGGGGTTGGTGATAGTCTAGATGTCTTAATTCTTATAACAATCTTTTATATTTAAGATTATCCTTATGAATACATTTACAGCCTGATGTCACCTAAATGTTCAGAGATTCTGAATTTTAATGGTCTGGATGTTTGTCCCACATAAAATGCAGAGCAGGTACAGGTAGCCAAGTAAATCACCCAGTCTGACAGTTTGCAAAAAAAAAATATCAAATACTTGGCCAGTGTTTTTGTTACTGAACTGGCATGTCTTCATCACCCTTCTGCAGTGGGTACAATGTCCACAGGGAAAACATTCCTTAAGGTGATCCCACATGAGAGTGGTTTGTATAGACTCACTCTTACATCTCCAATCATGTTTGTAATGACTTAAAAATTAACCCAAATTCTTGCTTCTAATAAAAGAGAAATGACATCTGTCATCCAAAATATCGCATAGTTTGGCATCTGCTAAGAGTATGTCACAATGTCTACAGACACTGTTAAGTAGGACATCAGTATTCCTTCCATAGGTAGTAACCAGTCGGACGGTGGAGTCCTTGTCCATAGTCTTATCCCTGTATCTTAAAAGATCCTGCCTGTCATGATTAGCCACCCAATGTCTGGCCTGATAAATATTGGCCATTTTGTAGCCCTTATTCCTAAATCTTGTGGTTAGATATTCTTGATACACATGATAAGTAGCATCATTTGAACATATTTGTTTCATATGCAAAAATTGTGATGTTGGGATATTTCTGCATATATGTGGAGGATGAAAGCTGGTAGCATGGAGAAGGGAGTTGTATTGGGGGTACTTACGGTACACTTCTGATGTTAATGTATGATCATTATTCCTAGTAACAAAAACATCCAAAAAAGTGATCCTATTGATGTCATAGTTAGCTGTAAATTGTATATCCCATTTGTTATCATTTAAATAGCCAACAAACGCCATAAGATATTCAGGGTCCGATCTCCATACTAACCAACAATCATCCAAGTATCTTCTCCAAATATCGATCTCGTCTAAATAGAGATTGTGTGCATTGTCATAGAAGAGCTATTATTCAATGTGGGTCATGAATAAGTCATCATATATGGGTGCAAATGAGGCTCCCGTGGCAGTGCCTTGTATTTGTAAATAGCATTCGTTCTGGTAATAGAACACGTTTTTAGTTAGAACGTGTTCCGTAAGGCAAATTAAAAAGTGTTGAAACCCAGTTGGTACAATTCTGACTTATATATATAAGATAAGATAAGATATATATATATATATATATATATATATATCTATATATATATATATATATATATATATATATATATATATATATATGTATATATATATATATATATATATATATATATGTGTATATATATATATATATATATATATATATATATATATATATATATATATATATATATGGGTCTATTCACATGACTGAAATCTCATTTGACTGACTTTCATTTGACCGAGACTACAACACCAAATTTTCAAAATACTGAAAACTCACTTGACTGAAACTCATTATACTGAAAGCTTACAATGCCAAATTTCAAAATACTAACTTGTAAACCACAGACATGCACACTTACAACACCAATGACTAATTCTTTCTAGAACTTAAAAACTACTTATGTACCCTCTTAACAGAAACTGGACAATATAAAATAAAACTAGGTGGTGAGCTATGCCCCCCCTCCCATCTAAATATATATACTAACTCCAGGATCGCATTACAATGGGCAAAAGGGCATATACCTTTTACTTATCTTACAGTAGTCTACACACTGCCACTACTGCTGGGAACACACAAAACATCCACCATATTACTTTAGATACTTCCCATAAAAATGTAAACAGACATTACCACAGTTATAAACACTACTTTCTACATGACTATCTATATTCTGACAGTCAGCACTATAAGTTACATAATCCTTTTTATCACAAGCAAGTCAAAGGAGAAATGAAACTCACATCATGTCTATGGCTTACAATTCAGTATAATGAGATTCAGACAAATGAGTTTCCAGTATTTTGAAAATTCGGTATTATGGTCGCGGTCAAATGAAATTCTGTCAATGAGATTTTAGTCATGTGAGGAGACCCATACATATATATATATATATATATATATATATATATATTTTTTTTTATATGCACACAAACACATGCACTTGCTCACACATATTAAACCAACTGTGTCATTTACCAACTGCATATAGGACCAAACTAGAAATTCCCTACCAACACTGACAAAACAGATGAATGTCTGGCATGCCCATTTGCCCATCCTGGAAGAAAGAGATAGTGGTTCTCACCTGACTTGTTCTGTGGCTCCATTGACAGAGCTCCACTGGAAAGCAGTTGCTCATCTGGCAATGGGGGTAAGGACAAAAGGATGAAGGCATGGTCACCAATCTGATGAAGATAGCCCTTATTGGAACATGTGTAGGTGCAAACTTGGATGTACTAAGGGGGTAAAGGCAGCCATCACAGTAATGTGAGTGCTCACAACACAACTGGTAGTAGGGGATAGATTCACAAATAAAAAATGCTTTTATTACTAGGTTATCTACAAGAAAACAAAGCATTCTCATGGCTGCCTTAATGATGCCCCCTTATTACCATGATGATCAACAAGCACTGTTGAAAACTGATACAACAACAAAAGTTACAGTCTTCTGTTAATAAGGTCATTAAGGAAGATGTGCAAGCTTCCATTTAAGGACATTGGAAAGCAAGAGATCCAGCTGACAGGCTTTTGAATGCACAAATGATCATTTACTTAATTTACAATTCATTATTAATGCAGTCAAGGCAATAAGATCAGATGGTAGCACCTTGTCTTTAAAACATATGTCAAAAATCTAACTATTGTCTGTAGCACTTCAGTTAAGAAAAGCATGATGTCTATTAAATTATGGTTAAGGTCCTAAATAAGTTTAAAATAAAAAAAAAAAAAACTTTTAGAGCAAATATGTATAGGACCAATTTAGAAAGATGCAAGAAAAGAAGAAATCCAAGCACCACTGATATATACGCACATACATTCATACATACAGAATTAAGCTAACAAAGAGATAACTAATTAAAACACCCTTGATGAAGGCATCATAGGATGAGGAGTAGAGACATACAACTGTTCTCTGAGTATCTGAAGGCATGTATTTATAAACTTTCTTTTGACTTATAGTTGACACAAGGCTATTTGTTTCAACTAGATAAGCTGATCTTAAAAAGCAGATAAAATGTGGAAATTCTAAAAAGTAAAATAGACTTTATTTAAGTAACTTAGTATAAACAGACCAAAGCCAATGATGGGTGTCTTAAGCCATGCTTTGAGAGGCACACACTTCCATATATACACTTGCATCTTTGGTGCAGTAAAATGGGGCTCTTTTTACTTAAATCTAAGGCTGTCTAATCATACTTTTCATTGCTCGGCTTTGAAGATCTCTTGCTGTAAGTGGATTCCACAGAGGCTGCATTATTTATAAAATATTATATAAAAAAAAAACTGAGATCATAGCTGTTTTGTGTCTTTTATCAGAGCTATTTGTGAGAATGACCTAAAAGATCTCAGAGAAAAATATGTCACAATCATATGCCTTAAAAGCAATCTTTAAAATGTTACTTGTTTTGCAAAGATCTATCTGAGAAAATGCTACAGTCTTCCACCTACCATGTTTTAAAAATAACTTGCATGAAATGTATATGCTTACAATTTGCACATTAGTATTATGTCAGTATGTGTAGTTGTTTGTTCTTACCATATGTAACAGTATTTAATGTCTCCAGCAATTCATTTCTAAAATGGGCTATCTTCAATTACTATGTTTTCACTAGACTCATAAAAGGTATTTAAATAAATATCCCTAAATTAATAAAATTATTCTAAATACTTTTTCCTATTGCATAACTGTGGAAGTTCTCATATTGATCACTGTTGTAGTAACCTAAGCTGTATGAGTTATATCCTGCATAGAATATAACAGCCAGTCAGTTTCCAAAGATTCAGGGCACCTTCAGTGCATCCAAACCACTAGTCAGTTCAAGCCGAGCTGACTAAAAAGGCAGGTTTGCATACCAAGCCTTTCAAGCTTTCCTGTTGCTGTGAAGTGCACACCTCTGTGAGCTTTCAAGGACTGATGGTGAGCTAATGCTGTTCCATTGCTGGGCAGATAAGTTCTCTCCAGGGGGTAAAAAACCTTCCACATTACTTTTACTTGTTAAACTAAGTTTTTGTGTAAAACAACATATTTTAAGCTAAGAAAAAGGGTTTTCCTTGACTGTTGTGTGATTTCTATGTACTTTTAAATGGGAGCATATTTTTTTACTTTTATGGTAAGAAAGTTGGGAAATGTTCTTTAAAAATAAATTTTCTGTACTTTTATTTTACTTTTAGGGTTGGGAAAAGTGTTTAATGTACTTTTTGCTGTGTTTTTTTCTTGTTGGAATAAGTTATTTTTTGCGACTTTCCTGTTTTACTGACTATTGCTGCTAAACTTCCATGGGTAACAAGCACCTTTTTTGACTTGACCATGGAACAGTGTACCAGTCCCCTGGTTGTGCATTCTTCTAGTCACAAAATAAAAAGTTAACTAAGTAATCTTTTCCATCACAGCATGTTGATAATTTACCAGGGCCACAAGTGTGCGACTGTTGTGTTCAAAGATGATTCCTCAGACCACAAATCTTTCTTTTTGGATCCCTCTGGTTTTGTCCATATAGCCACCATGGACTCGGGGATAGCCTCATCTTCTGTAGCCATTGCAGTCCCCTCAAAGGAAATAGGCACTCTAGTTGGCAATGGAATGAGAGGCAGGGAATGTGCCACTGCTTAACAAGAATATTGTGCACATCCCTGGGTTAGCTGTTGCTGGCAATATTAGGTCTGATTACCATAAATTTACTGTCAAGAATACACAGAAAACTATATATTTAGGTTCTCCTATGTCAGTTTCTCTGGACTGGCATAATTTGTCTTGTGCAGGCAATTGACCCTTCTTCTAAGAAGGTTTCTGGTAAAAGAAGAAAGGTTTCATCTTTCCTTGAAGAGATTCAAGATTTGGAATCTGAAGGGGAATGTTAAGGGGCAGATGCAGTTTTTTCTTCACAGGTTTCTGGTTCAGATTCTAAAGAGTATATGGTATCTGAATTTCCCTGTGAGGGAACCTCTTTCTCTGGGGCTATTTCCAGGATGAGTCAGTGTTTTCAGGGGGAAAATTTTGAATTTTATTAGTCTCTTAGAAAATTCTATGATTTGTTACAATTGGAATTCCCAGATCCCTCACCGACCCCCACATTCTGTGGTTTCCCTGACAGCTAACCTGCTGCTCCTAAGAAAGCAGATAGAATGTTCAAAATTCCTCACTCTTTCAAGTTTTATACTCTAATCCCAAATCTGACCCAGCAACTGTAGCTTTAGTTAATCCAGCTGCTGCTAAGCACTTTGTTAATTCTAACCCTTCTCCTTCTGATAAGGAAGGTAACGCTATTGATAAGTTTGGGAAAAAGTGTATGATATTTAGACTTTTAAACCATCATGCTCATATGCTGAAGTTTATCCTGTTAAATTGGGAAAATATGAGGAATGTTTTAGCTGCAGTTTCTGCTTCGTGGAGTTTAATTTCTTCTATTTCTCAGGTTCCTCTTCATTGTTTGATGTGCGTTTATCACTCTGTCGATACTGGTTCCAGTGCTGTTGCTACTAGTACTGTTTTGAGAAGGTTTTTTGATCTATCATCCAGTTTTGACAAGAAACTAAATAAACATTCTCAGCAGAGTTGGTAAGCAAACATTTAAAAAACAATATCAGAGAGGTTTCAAAAAGAAAGCAAGAAACCCTCCCACAGAACAAAGGAATATCACACAAGGCAGAACAACTATAACAGGGACCTTGTTTTCCACCTTACCCAACAGTCTGTTACCCCTTCCAGAAAGTCCAAATCTCCATTTCTTTCTTTGGCAATCAAAATGTTTCAGTCAGATGGGTTGTGATTATGACTTCATCTAGAATACATATGAAAGTGGGATGAGATTCCTCCTTTTCAAGGGATTCTTCCTCATCTGCTAGATGAGACTCTTCTTTTTTTCTTGTCCCATATCATAGGCTATCTTGGGGTAAAAGGAGCTGTTCCTCCTTCCCAGATGGTGAAATGATTATATTCAATAATTGTTTAGCGCCAAAGAAAGAGAATGTTTGGATTTTAATTTCCAGATGGTCCCTAAGTTCTAAATGGTGTCACTTCACAACCTAATATTTAATTTTTTTGTTTAACATTTGTTTACCGGGAGTGTCTGACTGGACACAGGTCCTTTTTTAGTGGAGGCCTGGGGAGAAAATCTCCATGAGTAACACTAAATTTTAATGCATGAATTACAATAATCAATAAAGTATAAAGTAAACAAAATGTAATATACATAAGAAAATACAAATGTGTTACATCATGGCAACAAAACCTAGGCTTTGAACTTAGCTAGTACTATTTGTAAACTATGACTTATGCCAAGATATAAGGTTAAGGCAGACTGGTAGGAATGCAAGATTAAACATAGGGGATGAAGTTGGATATGGTTGGGGTATACTGAGCATTCACGAGGGATTAGTACAGGAACATAGAAACGTATTTTTTAGATAAGCTTTAAGTCATGGCTTAAAATGGTTAGTGGATGAGATTGAGGGAATGGAGTTAGGATGGGAGTTTCATATACAAGACATATAGCTGGAAAATAAAGATTCTCCTGCAGTGTTGTTGGCTATCTTTATTGGTTAACCTTTCCTCTTTCTCTGTTTAGTTTTTTATTTTATTAACATTAGACTTAAAAGATGCTTATCTTCACATTCCTATTCATCCAAATGTTAGGCATTTCTTAAAGTTTTGTGTATCTAGATCCCATTATCAGCTCTCTGGCTAACCCTATAGGCTATTTATTGCAGGCTGCAGGGTATCCATATTTTACATATTTAGATGGCCTGCTTATCTTTGCAGAATTGTTTTCAATCTGTCACTTAGGTAAGAGATCTTTTCCTCAAACTACAATTCTAAGGGAACATTCAAAAGTTTTTTTTAACTCCAGCACAAGGGTTGTATTTTTGCCAGCTAGAAACCTCAGTACAAGGAGATTTTCTTCTACAGGAAAAAGTAGATCTATATTTAAATATATTCCAGAGGTTTTCCAACCAGACGTCTACCTTAGGAATACCTTAGGATTATGAGTCTCAGGACATCCATGATTCTCATGATACCTCTTGCAAGACTCCACCTGAGAAAGATATCATGGTATTTGAAGTCTCTTTGGTCCCAGCATCAACACCATTGTCTTTTCAAATTCCACTTCTGGGATTTGTGAAAAAAGAAATCACTTGATAAAAACATCAAATATCTCTGAATCCAGGTCTGCCAATCTCCCTTTCTGCTCAAAACAGGTCAGTCACAATGGATGTCTTGAACTTTTCTTGGGAGAAAGTGCCTAGGGGAATAAAAGTGCAAAGTCTCTGGGACAAGAAAGAAAGACCAAAGCACATAAACATACAAAGATGCTAGCTCTTATAAAGGTTGTCAACTCTATGAATCATCTGTGGTCCTCAGAACCTCTTCAGATAGTTACAGAAAATACCACAGTGACGTAGTACATAAACAAGCAGGGTAAACCAGATTTTACACCCTTTGCAGACTAGCCTTGTTAACATGTGATATTGATTAGCACCACAATCTCAGTTTATAGGCATCTTACATTCCATCAGAACAAAACTGTTTGGCAGACAAGCTGAGCAGGACCAAAGTAGACCCTCACAAACAGAAACTAGATTTGGGGCGTTCAAAGATTTGATCAGTCTGTGGGGAATTCCTCAGGTAGACCTTTTGGCTCCCCTCTAAACAATCAATTGGCAAAATCTGCTCCAAGAGTCTATGCCAAAAGGCCTGGAAGAATGATGCCTTTTCTTTTCCTTGACAGGAATGTTCATATATGTTTTTCCATGCTTTTCATTGATATCAGAAGGACTCGCAAAGATCACTGTGGTGACTGCCTTCTAGTTCAGCTAACAGTGGTTTTCCATTCTTTACAAACTGGCCAGGGGCAATTACCACAAGCTTCCTCTCAGATTGTCAGGGGTGTTTGATACATCCCAACCACAAACAAATACAACTAACTACCTAGATTATAGGGTCTTAATAAATTTTAGGCATGTGTTTTCTGAAGGCATGGAGCAGGTACTAATGGAGACATCAAAGTCTGCTACTAAGAATCATATAAAATGAAAGGAAAAGGCTTTCTACCTGGTGTCAACAAAACAACCAGCACACATTCAGGGCTAGTGTTTCTCTGGCACTACAATATTTGTATGAGTTACTCCAATGATCTGTCCTCTTCCTGTATCAAGGTTTATTTGTCAGCAATTTCAGCATGTCTACACATGGATACCCTCTTTCAATGCAATCGCATGTGAAAATATTTTTGAAAGGGGTGTTACATAAGAAGCCTCCAAGAAAACTGGTTGCTCCTCCTTGGGATCTTACATCTGTGTTCCATTTGAACCAGCTTATCATCATCATCTTCTTTTGGCTGTTCCCATTAGGGGTCGCCACAGCAGATCACCTGTTTCCATTTCTTTCTGTCCTCTGCATCTTGCTCTGTCACACCATCCACCTGCATGTCCTTTTTCACCGCATCCATAAACCTTATCTTAGGCCTTCATCTTTTCCTGTTACCTGGTAGCTTCATCCTTAGCATCTTTTTCCCAATATACTCAGCATCCCTCCCCAGCACATGTCCAAACCAATGTAATCTTGCCTCTCTGGCTTTGTCTCCAAACCTTCCAACCTGGGCTGACCCTCCAATATACTTATTCCTAATCCTGTCCACCCTCGTCACACCCAGTGCAAATCTTAACATCTTTAACTCGGCCACATCCAGCTCAAACTCCTTTCTTTTTGTCAATGCCACTGTCTCCAACCCATATAACATGGCTGGTCTCACTACCCTCTTGTAGACCTTCCCTTTCACTCTTACAGGTACTCGTCTGTCACAAATCACTCCTGACACTCTTCTCCACCCACTCCATCCTGCCTGTACTCTCTTTTTCACCTCTCTTCCACACTCACCATTACTCTGAACTATTGACCCCAAGTATTTAAACTCATCCACCTTCACCACCTCTACTCCTTGCATCCTCACCATTCCTCTATCCTCCCTCTCATTCACACACATATATTCTGTATTAGTCCTGCTGACCTTCATTCCTCTTCTCTCTAGAGCATATCTCCATCTCTTATAAACTGGAATATTTGATTGAGGAGATTGACGAGTGATAAATTAAAAATGCTATACTGTAATAGGGTTAGGAACTGTTTTTCAGGATGTGTGGTGATGTATAAAGTCATTAAGTGAATTACTATATCCTGTTGTACAACATCTGCATTCATTATACAAACTAGACATGCATTTGCAATATTTATCCCATTTACATTGCTTTTGAGGTTTGAATGAGTGTTTATAATTAATTTCAGTGGGTGATGATAATGGCCTACATTGCCTTTCTGAGTAAAGCTTAATGTGGTTTCACAAGGTTTCTATGAATTAGATATTTTTATGCATATTTCTCTAATCTGACAATGGAGTAAATGTTAGTCTTCAGTAAATGTATTTAATGTGCGTGAGTATTTCAGTGAGGATTATATCAAGATTTGTTAGTTTTATATATGAGTTTATTTATGTAGTTTTGTGAACTTAACCTTAGATAGTGTAAACAGGACTTGAACGGATATTCTCATAAACATTTTGATCACTTGTATAAAAGCATTCTGTGCAAGTTTCCCTATGAGCAATCAAAGAATGCTTGTTTGACTCATGGGTTTCTGAAAAATAAATATTAAAAGCATTGAGTCAAAAAACTATAAAAAAACACATTTTTTTTGGCAAAGGCCCCCTGCTCCACATGTGGGGGTGAATACTTTGCCCCCTAAATTATATACAGCAACTCCAAGCTCACACTGTAGTGGAGAAAAGGGGAAAATCCCCCAAAAGGGCTCTGCTGACTTGCACATTACTGCACATTGTAGTGAAGCTCACTGTGATATAAAATTTTCCCATTAAAGTCACTTGTCCACCAATGCATTAACCACCTGTCACTATGCCTTCTGTGTACCACATTTAATACAGCAGTTGCCATTATCATAACTGATAGACATGCATTGCTGTAATGATGGACAGTGTAAAGAGCACTGTCATGGTCTATGAATGGTGCACAAGTTCTCACAGTACATAGTGGTGCATTATGTGCACCGATGCTACAGGCAGGAGAATCGCTGTGTGGCATGGTAGAACTATGCTGTGCAGATATATTAGATCATATTTATTAATTTATTTATTCTTATTTTTTAAGCACACTTTTATTGAGTTATCACTTGTGACACAGGGAAATTTACATTTATACAAAAGTAATCAAACTGTATTAACACATTAACAAACATGATACTTTACATATATTACTATATATTATATAACCTAAGCAAGATTACATAAATTGTTCAACTCCTGCCCCTTTTCTAAACAAGAAACATATTTATTAAACCATCACTTACAACATAAGCAATCATACATTTATATAAATGAAAATGAACCACACTGAGACAATGCTAGTTGCAAGCATTTTACATCACAAACCATATTGGCATACTCCCAGTTGCAAACATTATACATCACTTATAATATACCCATTTTCAAGCGAACATTACATGGCTCAGTTAAGTCTTTCTTTCTTTTAAACCTTATTCCTCCCCTGTATGTATTGTTCCCACAATTCCCATTTTTTATATGTAGTTTGCTCCTACCCTTTTCTAAATATCTCAACTCCAGTTTCTTTTATCTCTGTTACTATATTCACTACTTCTAATATAGTTGGTTTAAATTTTGATTTCCATTTTCTAGTAATCGCTTTTTTGGCAGCCACCATAATTAGATACAGCAAGGCCTTACCATGTCTAGGCAATTTTGATTCTGTATCATAGCTCAGAAAAATCATCTCCCTCATGACACCAGTCTGCACACCCAGCATTAAATCATGTCTTAGCATGGACCTGTTTTCTATTGTGCTCTGCTACCATGCCATGCTATGACTCATAAAATGTTCCCATTATTAGAAATGACAGCAGAACTAGGGTCATTACTTAATGTGTTAATAAGAAGACTTAGTTCTTTATAAGCTTCAATTGGTTGAAGGTCTGCAGTATTACTGTATGAAGGTAAGAACAAGTAAGACTGTGGGAGCAGATTTATGTGCACTACAGAGAACTTTACTACTGGTAAGGTTTTCTATCATGCAAAACTACATTTTCTTGTTCAGCTATGTATTCTGAGCAAAACATCAACAGGAATGGGACACTAGTGTAGCCAGATGCTCTACACTGAATGTAGATGTGTGTTTTTTGTACTATAAATGATGTAGATGTGTCAAGCTGTGCATAATCCGGGGTTGGGGTGTTATTTGCCTGGAGCACTGTGACTATGCAATAGGATAAGACTAAGTATCAGGTCATACTACATTATAGGTTCATAGCAGATTCATAGGGTAATAGCTTAAGAGCACTTACAAGCCTAGCCATTATTACCCAACTTTTACCTGATTTTCAGTCCATAAGGGCTAGAAAATGGCTTAAACTTGTGCCTAAGCCTTTAAATATTTTACAGGCTGTCCTATCCATAAGGGACATGAGCGCCATCTCAAGAGTTAATTTACGATTCCTCATCCATTGAGCCAAACTGCATTTGAAGAGGGTCAAGGAAGAGCTCTGTTTTTTGTGACTAGGAAGTCTGTTCCAGAGAAGGGGTAATCCTTGAGACACATATCAGTCTCTCCAGAATGTTTTGCTCATGCCACAGACCACGTTTGTGAACCTCATGCAGTTTGTCTTGTGAATGTCTAATGCTTCCATCAGGGCTGGATTTGTAGTCTTTAAAAGTAGCAGTGGGCTTTAGAATGCTATTCTTGTGCATGCAGCCCTACTTCATGGGCACAGCACTCACAATTCCTGCCCAGGTCCATTTTGCTAGAAATATTACTTTCCTTTTAGCTATTTTCAGCCTGTGTTTTATTTCATTTATTCATTTTTAATTTTGAAGTTTTTCTTTTAGTCTTTTGTATATTATAGAATAAACAATTTGAAATTTCTATTCACTAAACTTGTGATTATTGAAGTTATTAAGATAAACAAGGGGAAGTGTACAGATGTCAGTCATATTCGGCATGCAATTGTGTGAATGCGGCAAATACATTTGGTTCCCTTGTCAGATAGGAGTCATGATGAGCATAATTATGTGAATGTAACAAATGCATTTTTAACCTCATGTGTCATAGGTCATACATAGACAGTGAGTGTGATTCTAAAGCTTCAAGGATAGCTTATATAGCAATGGAGCCCACCCAAAACCTTTTTTTTTTATTTTTGACAAATTATGAACTTCTTGCTTTTCACTTATTAACCTCTCATTCCTTTTCCTCACTTTTGGGTTTCTCCATCTGTATCTCCTATTAAAATAGCAATGAGATCATACATTACAGAAACATAGAACATAGACTCAGGAATCAAGATTTGGCCACTAAATTAGTCTGTAGCCAACCAGTAAAAAGATTGAATCCCTTGTTTGCATAATAATCATCTAAATTACTTTTAAAGCATTCAACTTTTCGACAGATCTAATACAAAGAGATACATTTTTCTATACCAAATATAGATTTTTGAGTATTGACAATGAGTACATTATTTAAAATGGTTCCAATAACTGTGAGTTTACTAATATTTTCAGTATGTATTCCCTCAAAGTTTAGCATAACTGAAAAATGTCTATTTGTTTCCAACTAATATTTTCAAAATGAACTACCTAAAACTAGCGTTGTTGCCTCACAGCAAGACTTTGTCGCATTCGATTCTCAGCTAGAGCATCTTCTGTGTGGAGGCATGCGTGAATGGGTGTGCCTTCGTTGAATGTTGTGTGTCAGGGCTGGAAACTCGGCACGTAAAAATCCACTACCAAACATTAGCGGACCGGAGTTCTGCTGTGGTGACCCCTAACCGGGATAAGCCGAAAGACACAAAAACATCATCAACTACCTAAAACTAGCAATCTTGTCAAAATTGGAGTCAGTTTGCTGGCTATCAAAATGAGCTTTTCCAGAGTACATTTCCCTATGTTTTCTTAAAGCATTATGAAAGCTAAATGTGTTCACATGTATAGGGAAGGTGTTAAAATTGTCACATGGTGCCTTTAATTACAATGTAAATTCAATATATCTATTCCATAATGGTGGCTTACTGATGAATTTTGTAGAGTTTTGAACTCAACATAACTCTTGATCTAGCAAGACAGACCGACTTTCATTTCACTGAGACCAAATCACCTAATTTCAAAATACTGAAAACTCATTTGACTGAATCTCATTTCACCAAAAGCTTACAATGCTAAATTTCAAAAGACTAAACTTTAAACCATAAACAAACATATTTGCAACACTGATAACTACCTCTTTCCCGACTTTAAAAACTACTTACTTACCCTCTTAACACAAACCGGACAATATAAAACCAAACTAAGTGGGGGGCTATGTGCCCCACACCACACACACCCTAACTATATATACTAGCTCCAGGATTGCACTACAGTAGGGAAAAGGGCATATACCTTTTACTTGCCTTACAATACTCTACACACTGCCACTACTGCTGGGAACACACAAAACATCTGCCATATTACTTTAGATACTTCCCATAAAAATGTAAAGAGACATACCCACATTTAAAAACACTACAACACTACTTTCTACATGACTGTCAGTATTCTGACAGCCAGCACTGTAAATTACAGAAATTATTTTTATAACAAACAAGTCACAGGTGAATAGAAACCCACATCATGTCTATGGTTTCCAATTCAGTGAAATGAACTTCAGTCAAATGAGTTCTCAGTATTTTGTAAATTAGGTGATTTGGTCTTGGTGAAATGAAAGTCAGTCAAATGGGTTTTAGGTGATGTGAAGTAAACCCACACACACATATATATATATATATATATATATATATATATATATATCTGTATAGATGTATATATATTTATCTATATATATCTATATATCTTATATCTATATCTATCTATCTATATATATATATATATATATATATATATATATATATATATATATATATATATATATATATGTATCTTATTCTATTCTATTCTTTTCTGTCACCCACTCAACATGGTTTCAGACCAGGACACAGCACTACTACTGCCCTCTTCTCCTTACTTGATACAGTTAACCAGACACAGGGTTCTGGTAAAATAATCACTTCTCTTTTCCTAAACCTCTCCAAAGCTTTTGATAACATTTCCCACACTATCCTCCTCTCTAAACTATGCACCCTCCACATTTCCCCACCTACCCTACAATGGTTCAATAGCTATATCTCCAATATGCAACAATCCATCAAGTGGCAGCAATCTTACTCTCCCTTCCTCAACACTTCCCCAGGGGTACCCCAAGGCTCCATACATGGTCCTCTCTTATTTAGCATCTTTATTAACAACTCAGTAGACCAGTATGCTGATGACTCTACAATAATATGCACTGCAAATTCCATCTCTGAACTCCAGCAAATCACCCAGAATGCCCTAACCTCTACTGAATCTTGGATGCTTAACAATCATCTTGCCCTAAAGCCTAAAAAACTAATCTAGTAATTTTTACCCCTAAGAAAACCACTTCCTTAGATAAAAAACTCTTCACTATACAAGCCCAAGACAATACCACTATAGAAGTTATCCCAAACATTAAATTACTAGGCATTATCATAGCTGAAAATCTTAACTCTGACCTACACATAAGCAATAACATCAAAAAACACACCAAAAGCTCGGTTTGCTCTACAGGTACCAACAATTTCTTAGGCTCTCTACTAGACAAACCCTTGCAACTACCTTTTTATTACCCTCTTTCCTTTATGATGCCCCTCTCCACACTAATATCTAAAATTCTGTGTTACAACAGAATAGCCAAATTTGCCACCAAGGCCAAATTCTCGTCCCACCACTGTAACTCACTGAAACAATTAGGTTGGCTGGAACTTCCCCACCATCTCTCATTCACCCAACTAACTACAACTCACAAAATAATCTACAGACCCACAGACTTTCCTGCTCCCTGAACTCTACTTGCCAAATACCAACCTAGCAGGCAACTAAGATCTGAAAACCATCTACTTCTAAAAGTAGAAAAGCCCACCTTACCTGCTGGTCAACTCCTCTACTCCTTCACCATCTCCAAACTATGGAACTCACTTCCACCTTCTATAAGAAACACAGGCAGCACCACTACCTTCAAACAAATACTGAAAAATCCTCTCAACTCTTCCTGTCTATGTGCCTGCTGTATAACCTAACCTGTTCCTTCTCCTTATATTATAACTAAACTCCTATGCTTTTTGCTACTAGTGACTGATGATATTTTCTCTATATTTATTTTTTTTCATCACTTTTTGATAATGGTAAAATAATGCCAATGAATATTTCTCTGTTTATACCTCCCTGATTGAATTCATCTGGCAACCAACTAAATTCCTGCTTTTATGTATATATTACTGCAATAAAACCAACTAGATTCTTGTTTTTATGTATATATTCTGTATACATCACTGTAACAAACCAACTAAATTCCTGCTGTTATGTATATATTCTGTATATATTACTGTAATCACTATGTGTAACACTGTTTCTACGTCTGTACCAATTAATGTTTATTTTTTTTTTCTGTATCTATGTTCTTGCATGAGCTTTTATCTCCAGGCCTCTACTGAAAATGGGCTCTTTTAGGCCCTGAGGACTTTCCTGGTAAACAAATGCAATAAAATAAAAAAAATAAACAAATAAATAAATATATCTATGTATCTCTCTCTCTCTCTCTCTCTATATATATATATATATATATATATATATATATATATATATATATGCATACATGTATATAGAGAGCTTTACGGATGTCCCTAACTAGGAAGTAGCTCCAGTGGTTCGTTTTTTTTTTTTTTTTTATGATCTTGCTAATTACAATGGAATGGCCTGAGTTTTTCATCGGAGGACCAATAAATGCACCCTGACATTTTATTAAAAGGATCCACAGTGATAGTTTAATAGAAATTAAAACCCCTAGTGGCACCCATTATTTCTGAGAATAAGAAAGATCTATTTCTCAAGAAGGTATGCAAAGTTCAAATAATATTGGGGAATTTAGCCCATCAGTAGGAATATCATGTTTCTTATTTAAGCCACCTACTAGAAAAGAAAAATAAAAAACAAACAAGAAAATGTGTCATGAGGAGGTTAAGCTAGGGAATTTATAAAATCCAAGGATATTAACCTGAAGTTTCAAAAAACCTTCAGTTTCACACTCAAAATTTCAAAATTATCATGGTTATATAAAATTTAAGAGTCAAAGTAACAAATATAAATACTCTGTCACCAATTCTATTTCCTCTAGCCTTATGATACCCTACATACCCTGACATGTTTTATAAAACCACTTCAGGAGCTTCATAAAATGATAGGCTAGTCAGATTTATTATTGTGTTGTTCGTAATTGAGCTATTACAATAAGTAATGGATAAAACATTCTTATTACTTATATTAACAACAGGTTTTAGAACCTGGAGATTAGTAAAAAAAAAAAAGTCATAACGATTTTTATAAGTCTTAAAGTAAGGGCCTGTTTCTCTGATGTTCTGAATGATATGTATTCCTAGCAAAACATTGTTAGTGACACATCACATGATAGTAGCCTGTTTGTCCTGTAAGGGTGTTTCCCCTTCACTCCCAGAAGTGCAACCATATAATTAGTATTTTAAGTGTGTGTTTGAGGGTGATTCTGCATGGAGGCTTGAAAAATATGATACCTTTGCCTTTATTCAGCCAGGTGAATCTTGGTAATTTATGAACAGGATTTTTGTAGCCTTAAGAATGGAATTCTGTAATCATTTTTATGTGGAAAAAACTGAAATGACGCAGCACACTGAAATCATAGAATGTATAAAAGGGTCTATATCACATAGTCGATGTCTTATAACTTCAAACACGTAATGTCCAAACCATTATGTTCGGAGTTAGAAAACTTCGACTATGGATAAAAAAAAAAAACAAAAAAAAAAAAAACAGAAAACAAAATAAAGTGTTTTAAGCAGGGTGGCAAGCCCCCCAGCACCCCCCCCACTACTTAAATATATCAACTCCAAGATCGCACCCCATTGAGCAAAATGGAAACCTCCGCTTATGGAAATTTCCATTCAAATGCTCGAACTTTTACAGATTCGAACTTATGGTCACGACCATACGAGGTTCGAACTTGTAAAAGTTCTACTACGTGATAGGAACCCATCTGGAAGATATGAAAAATAAGAGTGATACAAATGCATTATGTAAACACACGGGTGTGCTGAATTATATTTGTCATTTTAAATATCAGGTATTAAATATGGTTAAAAAAATTCAGTGTGAAT